>NC_142348.1:1185000-1336646 GCF_054954075.1 Amborella trichopoda
TCTCATCAAGGTGCGTCTAATTAAAATATTTAAAAAATAATTCAGAAAAAATAATTTTCGAGGGTATTTTGATCAATTTATTTCTTGTAAATTACTTTTTTGATATTTTTACTAGATTATCCTAATTTTGAAGAACACACACCTAAATTTTGAAGCTATTTGAATTCATAGGAAAAAATTAAAATTTAAATACATTAATAACTACTATTGTTTATATTAGAAATTTCTATTTTACCTTTGAATAATTACATAAAATACCCCTTGAAAAAACATTACTACACTATAAGATAAAAGTATCTAAGTGTCCAAAAATGTTACGCACTTTAAGGGTATATACTATTAAGTGGTCTAGCCTAACAAAACATATATATATATATATATATATATATATATATATATATATATATATATATATATATATATATATATATATATATATATATATGAGAAAAGATGGGATTAGCCCACTAGTTTATATGAACATATGAGCCCAACAACCTAGATTGAATCTGAGCCGATTGGATGATCACGGATGTCCAATAGTACTTGAATTTTATTTATTTATTTACAAATCCAAATCACTTGAAATTTTAGTTATGCGTTCTTCTCATCAAGGCGCACCTAATAAAAATATAAAAAAAATATTTGTGAAAACTAAAATGACCAAAACACCCCTTGAAAAGTTTTGGGGGTATTTTGGTCAATTTATTTCATGTAAAATATTTTTTTTATATTTTTCGAATATTCATCTATTTTTGATGAACACGCGCCTAAAATTTCAAGTGATTTTGATTTGTAAAAAAAAAAAACTAAAATTCAAATACTATCAGACATTTGTGATCTTCAGATCGGCCCAGAATCAATCTGGAACGTTGGGCTCATATGTTCATATGAGCTAATGGGCTAATCCCATCTTTTATATATATATATATATATATATATATATATATATATGTATATATATATACACACACGACAAATAACAGCATATCCTCTCATAGCATGGAGTACAATTGGACTATATAAATGATTCTTTAAGACCAGTCTCCTTGAACAGGCCAAGGGGTTAAAAAATCAGAATTGGGCTTTGACTTAGCATGGTCCAAATCCGATAAAGTAATTACTGTATCAAACTAGGCTATACTGAACAAAATATCAAGATTTTGGGTTTTTCCATCCAGATCACCAGCCTCGAGGTAGTTCGCGAGTTGGCCTAGCAATCACTAAATTGGTCAATCTATAATTTATCTAAGTCCTTATGAATGACGTCTTAAATGCCTACTCTTTTCTTAGTCCGTTGGCTAAGCTCCAATCTTGGAAACTACCACAAGAAACAAAGAAGGAAAATAAGAAAGAGAATAGTAAGCTGAGAAGAAAGAAAGGAAGAAAGAAAAACAATAGGGAGACTTTAAGAAGCCTTGGAGAGTCAGTGAATTGATCCCCATATTGTCTCAATTGAGACCTTGTACAAGTAGAAAGAATGTAAAGAAAATAACTCCATGACAACAACCCCAACAAACCTAAGAGTCAATAGAAGGTGCAAAAGAAATTATACTTGCATAGAAATTAGAGAAGATATGAAAGACAACCTTAGCACTGAACACTTCTCTTGTAACTTTCATTATCTTAATGAATATCGCATTTAAAAAAAAAAAATAGCACTGTACACGAGAGAGAGCCCTCTACAAGATTACAAGGGATATGGAAAGAGAATCTAAGCGCTTGACATGATGAAGAGAGAGAGAGTTCAATCACTGTATGGAAGATGCAGTTTTAAAAATTGTCATTCGGTACTATAGCACTTTCTTGTTATGATAACAGTATCATACTAAGGTGGATGTTAAATTATTCATTTACCTTACATTTAAGACCAAAAAAGTAGAAATCACAAATTCCAGATGTGACCATCACAAGTTCTATCGATGACCATAGAACTTATGATGGTCTCACCATGAAACTTGCGGCACCCATTTCTCTATAACAGTGTTTGTCTTGCAATGAACAAAGAAAGTTTGCAGAAGCTAGAGAAAGAGAGATCAAGCACTCTCCAAGTTAAGACTACTACAAGGGTATATAGAGAGAGAAACTCCATATAGAGAGAGAAACTCCATATGGAGAGAGAGAGTCCAAGCATTCTACAAAAGGGATATGATAAGAGAGAGAAAGTCCAAGCACTCTACATAAAGAGATTCCAAGCACTCTAGAGGCATAAGGCTAGAGAGAGAGAGCCCAAGCACTCTACATATAAACTCATTTATGAATCGTTAAAGAGAGCAGTGTTCGACCATTCGTGCGAGTACATTTGGACTTGCAAGAGTAACTCGGGTTCGCCGACCCATCGAGGTCAAGTATACCCGTTTCCAATTTGGGGATATTTTAAAATTTTTTAAAAAATTATAATGAATTTAAAAAATAAGAAATCTTTTTGTAATAGACTTTTCATATGTTTGACAAAAATTGAAAGGTATTTTCACCATGAATATGTTTTCCGTCTTTTAATTTTATTTAAAAAATGCCTCGATCACAAATTGATTTTCAAAATCTACTTTACTATTTTTTCACTTCATTTAAATACGCTTTGTTAAATTTTATTTAAAAAATATATATATATATATTTTTGGTATTTTTATTTTTAAAATTTTATAACTTAAACAGTACTCAATCTAACCCGATTCAGTAACTCAGGCCAAGTACTAGGCCCGAATCGTTGAATCGAAAGAGTCTAGAGAGAGAGAGAGAGTCGAGCACTCTCATAGAAGTCATGGAAGTCCTCTTTACATCGTCGCCGATTATTTGACGCAAGTTGAGGTGAGCTTAACCCCAGGTGTGGTAACCCAGGTGGGGCAGGATTTTAACCATAGTTAGGGTTTCAGGAGATCACGTGTGGTGTCCAAGTCAAACGCAAAACTCAGGCCGTCCAATACATTTCTGCCACGTGGAGGACGTCACTTTCATGGGAAGCGGTCAACCCCCCGGAAAACCCGGTTGAATTTAGCTGCCCGACTTGACCGGGGTTCCGTTCGGGCAGAGCCCGACTTTACCCTGAAACTTGAAAGAAGAAACCCCCAGAGAGAGAAAATTATATAGATTTTAGAGAGAGAAAGTGAAAAGAGGAGAATGGGTCGGTCCATTGATGGGATAGGGTGGAACTCCATGTACGAAGAATTTTTGAAAAATTTTAAAATTTTGTAGTGAGAGAAAGAATGAGAGAAAACTTTAGAGAGAGAGAGAGAGAGGGGGTCAGTTCGTAGGTGAGAGAGAAAGTCGTCTTAGGTCCTAACTCTAAGGAATGCAGGGCTTTTTCTAGTTTTTGGTACAGAATTGAAAAGAAAGCAAAGAATGGCGACAAATTTTTAGAGAGAGAAAGGGTTGTGTCATGGATGTGGGTGATTGTCCAAACTCTAAAGTACGCGGGATTTTGGGGGGGGGGGGGGGGGGGGTGGGGTGTCAGGTGTGTCGATGTAATTTTGGGCGCGGAAAAAGGGTGGGGATGAGAGAGATCAGGTGTGTCGATGTAATTTTGGGCGCGGAAAAAGGGTGGGGATGAGAGAGAAAAGTGGTAGAGCGAGAGAGAGATTTAGAGAAATGGAGGCAAAAATGGGAGGAGACAGTTGATGTGATTGGTTGTCCTTCGAGCTAGGGATCCATTTATTCACCAACTCGTACCACTTTGAGAGTGTCAGGGTCACACGTTGCCATCTTTTATTATCACCACCTCTTTCTCTCTCTAAACTTCTCTCTCTAAAATTCTCTCCAATTCTCTCTTTCCATCACCTGCTTTCTGTCTCCATCTCTCTCTCTCTCTAAAATTGTTCTCTTTCTCTCGCTACCATCCCCTGTCATTATCTCTCTCTTCCATCCCCTGTCATTATCTCTCTCTTCATTCTCTCTCTAGACAAGCCTTGGACTCCATGCCCGCCCGCAGAAGCTCTCTGTCACTACTACCAACTTTCTCTCTCTTACCATCACCTGCTTTCCCTCGTTATTATCTATCCTCTCTCTCTCTAAACGAGCATCGTGTTACAAAGTTTCTCTCTCTCTTACGACGATAGCTCTCTTTCCCTTTCTTCCAGGTTTCCTCTCTTCCAACGCTCACATCATCTCTCTCTCTCCTCGGTTTCCACTTCAACGCAACGTCATTTGGGTCTTCATTTTCCCCGTCTGTCTCTCTCTTCCCACTCATTCAGAGTTTCCTGTCATCTATCCTTCACGTCATCTCTCTCTCTCTCTCTCTCTTACTCTTTCGAGTTCATCCTCTCCCAACAAACACCTCATGACTCTTTCTTTTCTCTTCTTTCCCTCCCTCTCGATCCGTTTTTTCCAGTCATCCACCGTTCACATCATCTCTCTCTCTCTCTCTTAATTTCTCCCATATTTCTCGTCCCTGGTTACATGTCCCACTCTCTCTCTCGTTTGTTTCTCTTCTTTATCATTCTATGTCTCTGTGAGGTTTCTCAAATCCCGGATTCTCTACTTCTTGTCCTCTCTCTCTCTCTCTCTCTCTCTCTCATCTTCATTCTTAACCTCCGGTCTAGAGAAATTGTAAGACTCCAATCAAGCGCCAGAGTACACAAAAGAAAAGGAAAATAATGCTTTCTTTACTATAATTACTATTACCTTGTGTACAAGTAAATATTGATTAACCAAAATGTGATAATGATATGCATATATAACCAACCAAACCTTCTTCCTCATTTACTAGATGCTTACACATACTAAATTTATATGAACTTTTTCTTTCTTTTTATTTATACTTTAAATTTGTGAGAACTCTTATTCCAGTGTTAGAAAACAAGGACAGGGATCAGGGGTCTCCAGGATCTCAATCCTGAGTCAGTTCTGCAGGCTCTGTCGAGTCTGTCAAAAACTCGTCGAATCTATATGAAAAATAATTAAATATCGTAAACAGGCTAAACTTAGCCATCTCCCATTTATTTGGTTTAGACATTCCTATCGAGCCCGAGTAACTCGCCCAAATTTTAATCATAACTCGCCCAGTTTTGGAACACACATGTATTGCAAATAGTGAGCCTCAACATCACTTGTACCTAGAAATGAAAAGGTAGTCTTTTTCCATAAAAATTAAGTGTTGAGGAACAAGGACTGGGGTAGTTAGAGTGCCTAACCCAAGTTGAGTCATAGCGATCCAGATGAATCAGTCAGATCTCAACCATTTCTAAACAAATAAGGGATTGTCCATAAACAGACCATTTATCTTTTATGATAAGATATAAAAGCCGATCAAACTCACCAGTTTGGTTCTAAATATTCGAGTAACTCTGACAATCCAAGTCGAACTCATCAATTTTACCACAAACTAGTAATTCCACTTTACAAGAAAACCTACCCTAGTAAATTAATTTGTCATATTAAAGTTTTTTAACTTGTTCATTACGACATATTTAGGTCCTTGTGCTCCTTCTCAGCCCTTAAAGATTAGTCCCATTTTATTGATCCAATGGAGCTTTGTCATTTTTGAAAAGACGAAGCAAACCTAGGCCAAAGTTTTGGCAATTTCAAAATAATCCAACAATAGTGCGTACTTTGACCAAATAAAGTAGATTAACAAATCATAACTAGCATCTAAGGAAGGCAAATTTTGATTGGTCATGCCAATAATCAATTGGTCCTTTTGAATTTTATAGTTTTCTAATCCCAATATTGACCGATAACTACGGAAGATTAACATTAATTGAATTTTTAATCTTGGTATGATCTAATCATCATTTTATTAGTCCTTCCCTTCCACCATCAAAACCATATAATTAGATGTAAAACTACATTAGGGGCACAAATACACACTTTTTCTATTCTTTTGACTTTATTAAAACAAAAAGTTTATATAGAATCTCAACCTTATATTGTAGAAGTAATGAGAGTCTCAAAAAACCATCAGAAAGAAGTTGTTTTGACCCTAAAACCTTTCTAATTGATCATCTCAACCTCAATATGTATGTATAAGGACAAAAATAAAAAATAAAAAACAAAAGATTTTAAATCCTAAAAATAGTGCATCTTATAAGACATTATACAGCCAATCCATTTTCAAGATTTTTTAAGTGTTTGTAAATATGCACTATACTATTTTTAAAATTTTAAATTTTAAATCTCAAAATTACATGTGAAAAAATATTTTTTGGCTATCCTAAAATATTTCAACACCAAACTTACATCTTTCGTAAAAGTTTAAAGGTGCACCTTATTGTGATTGTTTAAGGTTGACACCTCTTCTAAACCCCTCCCTCTATTAAATCAAGAGATTCTTACATTAAGATCTAGAATGAGTTTGGGGAAAACCAGGGTCAAAAACACAATAGTCATTTTGTGTTAATGGAATATTCAAAAGGAGGACAACAAGTATGATACCATGTGTCATGTTACATGAGCCTTTTTTTTCTGATGGTATTGTTTTTATTTTTTTGTTTTTTATTCTATAAGACCAATGTGCACTTTGTGTAAACCTTTCACATAAACAATTTCTTATAATAGCTTAAGGGAAAACTTTTTATGTCCCCCAACAAATTAAGTGAGAATTTCAACATCATTAAGTGAGCTTTATCCCATCTATTTGGGTTGGCTTTTCAAGATTCACAAAATAGACTCGATAAAAGTTTTATGCAGGCTGTCAACCTAACACACCCTCCTCTCCTTATGCTTGACACCATTATGATCGGCATAAGAGAGGGACCACCTAACAACGATGGTCAAGACTGAAATCGCAGCTAGGTAAAAAAAAAGGCCATGCCATTACACTGCACTACTTTTCGTTTGGTGGCTGAGGGCCAACCGATCAAAGATCAAATCAAATGCCCAGGTACCCAGGCACCGGTATTGATATGTATGTAGGGAGACAGAAGTTTTCTCCTAATTTACAAGGCTCCATATAGTGGGTGCATATTTATAAACAATTTTTTTTTATTTACTTGTTTGTAAACAATTTTGTTAATTTATTTATTTGTAAGCAATTTTGTTAATTTATTTATTTGTGTTTAATGCGTTTGTCTTATAGGTAGCCAAAAACAGGTATAAGGTCTTTGTGTTCATGAATCCATTAGAGAATATAAAGCCAAGGGATATGGAAACAGCCTTCAATATAATCATATGATATTGAATACTTTTTCTCTTACGTGATGCCCAAAAATGAATAATAATTATGTAGATTTGAAACAACACTTGAAATATGCCATATTGGGATAAAAAATTAATGACCCTACTTTTATTCGATAATTTCAAATACTATAACAATAAATAAGCATTTGAGGCTCTCTCTTATGTATGCATTATTTCTATCTTTTCTATTTTATCAGTCCCAGTTTACTGGGCCCCTAATCATAAATTTGATTAAGTCAATACTATGATAGGCTATAAGAATAACATTTGCTCTAGGAAAATAAAAAATGTGGAGATCAATGTCAATGGATTGCTCACCCAATCCCCAGATTAATAGATTTAAGTCATTAAGATAGAGAGGGTTTCTTTATTTGTCATAATTATTTTTAATTGCTCATGATCTTTCATAGATAAGAATACATTGTGAATATTGTGCTTTGACTTTTAACATAAACTAGTTTTGTCACTTGTTTATTTTAATATACATCATCATTTCAAAATTATGGAACTAAGCATATACATGCTGAGTATCTCATAAAAAGTTATAAAGACTATAAGAGTAATATTAATTTTCTAGTTTGACAGAAAAATAGACAAGGTAGGTATGATTGATAATGTAGAGTAGCATTCCAAGCCCACCATTTTACATAATGGCATTACTGATTCAAAATTGATCAAGTGAAGTTTTATAAATAATAAAACTGCCAAGTTATTATAAGATATTTCATGGGTTAATTATTGTGGAAAGTTTATTATGTTTCATGAATAACTTAGTGGAGCTTCAAAACACAACTGAAGTCTTTAGTAATTTATTCAAAACAATGTTCATGAATAAGGGATATTATCATACTCTTTTATCCAGTGTCATGTCTTCTCTTGCAACCCATCTGTTACAGTGTAAATGATTATGAGATATACTGCTCATATAAAGAGTTACTCAATTCAATTTGTTAGAGCAAATTGCATAGAATGCAAAAACTATAACTTAAAGATTTTGTTTACCTTTATTAAGGTGGTTTTTCTTTTTTATAGATCCTCATAAGGAACCAAATAAATGAGGACAATTTCATATAAATTTCTTTGCAAATCTATTCGATGAGATAAAGTAAGAACCAAAAAACATATTATAAAGTCCCTTTGTGTACTAAGGACGCATCTCTTTGTCAATTATAAAAGCCCCAACGGCATTTTTTAGTTGATTTGGCTCAGGTTTCGGGATTTAGGGTTGAGTTTCTGATTAAATATTCTTCCTCCTTGAGCAAATTCATAGGTTCTGCATTTTTGGACATTGCTTATAATCGAGTTAACCCATTCTTGATGGTCAAGGGGTTCAACCCACAAGAATGGGATTGTGGTTGTGGTGGTAGCACCATTAAAGGCTCCGCTACCAGTTTAAAGTTTCCTTTTCCACTAACACATTCGAGAACCACTAACTATTTCTAAAAACGGATCGTGACCGAAATTACCCACTGATCTACCAAAAAAAAAAGGTGGGGGAGGGGATTCAACCCATATCGCTTTTTTCTCCTATCATTTACACAACTCTGATTCTTAACAAATAAAAATGTTTAATATACATGTAAACCACTTGAATTAAGACATGTATGGAAGTTCTATTAGTCTCTTCTAAGCATTATTTTTAGTGGAGTTTCCACTATAAACCACCTAATTAGGGCCCACCTTCAAAAGTATTATGCCAACTTTCACGTTGTTCTGCAACAGACTTCTTCGATTCCTAGAAAAATGCTGGAGCCTCAAGGACCATGATTACCTTGCCTATAAGATCCTCCTACAGTTATGCCATGTTGAATATGTGTTAAATTTTCACTCTTAGGGAGGGTCATACTTATTTTTAAATTTCTTTTATATTTTTGAGGTCGGCTTTGAAGTTATCAACATTATTATCACAACATGAAGCACTTATTATATTATAAATACCATTAGCCACTTAGAATCTCACCTTCTATTTAATTCAATAGGAAGCTACAAGTTTCCTCAAAAAAATATTATTTCACTCTACACACATCCAAACATTGGAAGGTGGCTTCTCTTTTTCTAGTACTAATATACAAGTTGGGCATCGATGAGTTAGAAGAGGGACCACATTAAATTAGTTTTATGTCATATTCATTACATGGATTATGCTCCTTTATTTAATAAATCAAAAGAAACCCAACCATTATTAGAGGAGCTTAAGGGGTACCATGATGGTGATGGGATCATGTGGTTCATGATGAATGCTTTGTATCCCTTCTCATTAAACCTGAATCTATGGCCTAAGCATCCATTCCCTTGTTTACTCTATAAACAAGAGGACATCTGCCACTTGTTTTATGTATAACTTTGAGGAAGAAGAGGATATGTGACAGAGAGAGACAGATCTTTAGAGAGAGAAAGCGAAAGAGAGGGAGGTGGAGAGGGGGGAGAGAGAGAAAGAGAGGGGGTGCTTAAAAGAAGGTTGAGAGAGAGGGAGAATGTCCAAGGTTAAAAGAAGCTTCTAAGGTATTATTTTAGTATTTGAACAAGCAGAATGGAACTAAGGGACTTTCACTTCATAGGGACTTTCACTTCATATAAAAAAGATTGAATTTGTGGTTCAAGATAGATAGATAAATAGAGAGAGAAAGAGAGAGAGAGAGGCTGTCCAATGTTAAAAGAAGTTTCTTAAATATTGGTATGATCTTCAACTAGTGGACCTGAACTGAGGGACTTTCACTTCATATAAGAAATATTAAAATTTGTAGTCTTTATGCCCTTACACCTTTTGTGTTTGTTATTGGATAAATTGAATATTAGAGAGAGAGAGAGAGAGAGAGAGAGGATTGTCCAAGGTTAAAAGAAGCTTTTCAAGTATTGGTATGATATTTCAACCAGCATAATTGAACTGAGGGACTTTACTCCATGTAAAAAATATTAAACTTTGTGGCCTTTAAGCCCTTGGACCTTTTGGCATTGTTATTGAATAAATTGAAGCTAGTTAGTTAACTAATTTAATCTTATACTACAAGGAAAAATTAATAAATAAGAACATAAATAAAGAAAAGAAAGGCAAAAGAAAAAAAGCGCACACACAACCATATATAATATTAACAGGCATAAATTAATGGTAGTAAATCTAAGTAAGTTGTGTACTTGCAAGGGCAAAGCCATCAATGGATTCATGCGACCCGACAAGAGAGAGAGCGAATGGAAAAACCTAATATTTGACGCGAACATTAGAGAGAGAAACTTAAAACCTACACGAGTGGCGCACGTGGGAATCAGAGAGCACTGAATCCAAAGGGGTTTCCATGTGCGCGTGTCATTATTAGCCTCTTCACCCCACGTGAACCTATGTACCTTGGTTTTAAAACCCTCATTTCCTCAAATAATATCTATGTTAGCCTCTGCAAATGACATGAGAGTTTGAGACCATCCATGCATGTCTCCTGTCCTAATCGCAGGTGTGAAAGAGGCTACCATATGTGTTTATAGTAAATCTTTGGTGCAATTTCTTCTTATGTTTAGGAGGATTTTTTTTTAGAAAAAAAATAGAAGATAGAAAATTTCCTTTTTAGAAGGAGGCAGTGTGGTTGAAGCAATGGTTATATCCACCACCATCATTCGAGTCTTATCTCGACTATTTAGGATTCGCAAACCATCTTTGTATCAATTAGTATTTTGAAAACCCAAACACTAAATCACACTCTTGCATGGCTGGGGACAAGTCACTCAACCAAATCCTAAATCGGCGTGCCGATCGATGCATTTCAGCCTAAATAATGAAGAAAAGATATAAATCACCAACGGTAATAAAAAGTATTTTATGCATCTTAATGACGATGGACAGATTGCTGTTGAGCTCTTGAAGAAATAGAGCTCAAATAAAAAACTCACCAAAAAAGCAGAAACCGTTAGTCAAGTGATGAACCTAGTAGAAACCACAACTTTTGGAGGTGGTCTGATCAATTCAATTCAGGGGTTCAAACTCTCTAGAATCAAGGACTTTTCTAATCCTAAGTCAACTCGGGCAATTCTAAGTCTAGCACAAACGTTTTTCAGTCGCTTATAGGCACATAGGTTGGACACTAAAGAAAAGATACAAAGAGATGTTTAGCATTCAAACAAAAAGGCACCCATCACCTCAAAAAAATGTAAATAAGGCCAACTCAGGGTGTGCTATTGGTCATTTCAAAGTTAAAAAAAACTTTCCTCTTGACTTCGAACAATTAATGACAAATTCCGATCGTGCAATTTTGCATCTGATGGTTTGAAGTGATTGTGAAGTTTGATTGTGGTCAATCCAAAAAAATACTTTTGAACCGACCATCCTAAACGTTTCCTTTTTAGTAGTCTTTTTTTTTTATCTAACCCAGCTCCTTGTGAAACAGAGAACTGAGAATTGGTATAGTTTTTTACACCACGAGGGACGTTTCAAACTAATTTATATCGAATTTGTTTATGAAAAAAGACTTTATAAGCCAATGGGCTTATACCATAGCGCAAAGCATTTTGAAAAATAGATGCCTATTGGAGCTCAAATTTTGTACACATGTAGCTATCATCTGGTCAATAAAAATAAACAATTTCCCATATAAAATGGGGAAAACGGACCCTCTATTTTCGATGAACGCAGGTTGTCCATTCGGTAGACAATAAGTCTAATCCTTCAAGAATCCAAAATTAAATTTCTTTATTTCTCAAATCCAACAAACATAAAATTTGAGCTCTAACTATGAGTTTTGCACCTCTGCTTATATTGTAGCTATGAGATAGACAATTCAGAGAAGAACAAACATGTTTCGATCAGGTCAAATGAAGACTAAAAAGAAGATAAAAACTTTTCGAGGCATAGTAAGGCATTTTTGGTCATTTTATGAATTCATGAGGTTAAATCTTACTGGAATATACATTGGAAAGAAAGGGATAATTCTCCTTGACAAAAATTGAGATGAAAGAAAACAAATCGACTCCTTGGACCATTAGCTTTAAGGCCAAATTATCCAAAAAAACTATCCCTAGGAGAATGGAATTTTCTCTATAATTTAGAGCCCAACTTTCTTTTCCATATGTATTTATTCACTCTAGGCACCTTGTTCTCTTAAGCTCTTTTATAGTAAACTACTAGGCCAAAAAAGTATTATATTTCACTCTTTTGAACTGTTTTTTGTTGTTGGTAAAAAATAAATATTGTTTTATTATGATTATCTTCTATAAATATAATAGCATTAAGTGTCACTCCAAAATGGCTTTGAGGTTCAAGAGTGTGAATTAATTTCAGTAATTTTATGCGTAGCAGTTGAGCTCCCAAGTTCAAAAGTGTTGGTTTTCCCCCTAAAGGTTTTTTAATCCTTTCAAAACCTTTAATTAAGTAGGATCTAATAAGAAAGGGCCATTAAAAGAGCATGAAGAGAGCTCCTCTCTTATGTAACTCCCCTTTCATTCACCTTGTAAAGCAAAGGTGAATTATGCTCTCTCTCTCTCTCTCTCTCTCTCTCTCTCTCTCTCTCTCTCTCTCTCTTAAAGCAAAGGTGAATTATGCTCTCTCTCTCTCTTGTAAAGCAAAGGTGAATTATGCTCTCTCTCTCCCTCAACTCCCCTTACAAATGTACTTGTTCTCTCTCTCTCTCTCTTGTAAAGCAAAGGTAAATTATGCTCTCTCTCTCTCTCTTGTAAAGCAAAGGTGAATTATGCTCTCTCTCTCTATCAACTCCCCTTACAAAGGTACTTGTTCTCTCTCTCTCTCTACTCCTCTTACAAAGGTACTTGTTTCTGTCTCTCTATTTCCCTCTGTCTCTCTGGTAGTCAAGGGCAGCAGCACCTCTTTCTGAAGACCTTTAGCATTTCATTTACCAATAGTGTGATCTAGTGTTCTTGTGGCCTAATTTACCTCCCATGGCACCTACTATGACCTAAATTTAATGCAGAACTTTGTGAGCAATAAGATAAAGTGAGGTCTAGTTTCTATCTCATAGTATATTGCATAATTTATCATCTCTAGGATTATGGGAGCACTAAGATAAAGGGAGTTCTTTAATTTCTCTCTCAAGGTATCTAGTACAATTTAATATTTGTTAAATGAGGGCACTAAGAAAAAGGGAGGGCTAGGGTCCTTTCTCTCACATGGCACCTAGTGTAGTTTATTATTAGTTGTGGAACTAAGAGAGCCATTAATAAAAGCATGCTTTTAATTATAGTCTATGGTCCCAATGTTCTTTAAGAGTTGTCCAATGAATCAGGCACATGAAACTTCAAAGAATGTGAGAGATGATAGATGCTGGTTAGAGAAGGACAAGAGAGAGAATGCCTTGTCCACTGTGTAGATTCGCCTTGTCGAAAGGAGGAAAGTGGGTGCCTTGTGCTTGCACCTAATCACTCTTTGGCTTATTCATTTGGTATCCTATGCGCATTTAGAGTCAATTTTGTCATTTTTGAGAAATTGTTATTTTATTTTTTGAGAAATTGTTATTTTTAGCCATAAGAATTGAACTTGAGATGTTGTGTTACGAATGTCAACTGTTAATCACTCAAACCCAAGTCCAAGTCCAATTTTTGTTTTATTTTATTTCAAATATAGAGGAATAATCCAGCTCGCAACTCATGCATGGCCGCACTGAACATGTATGAGTCACTATTTTAATTACCAAAAATGATTTTCAGAAACAACAGGCATGTAGCTGTAGGTATAAACCAAGCCCCAAAGCATAGAGCTAGAGTAATTTTTTAGTGATTGGTTCTATGGGAATTAGACAATCCTATTTGGTCAAAATACTTAGCGACAAACTCCTACATTGAGTAACATTTGGGGGTCCAACAAACTCCTTTTTGAAGTGCGTTATGCTCATAGGATTATATGATTTTTCCTTTAAAGAAAATATCTAAGGCTTGATGAAACTTACAATTGTAATGGTGCTCAATTACATTAAGAGTCGATGAATATATTAAAGTTGCTCTAGATATTTATGAATTAGACTCAAGCAAAGAAGGAATAAAAGAGATTTTAAAATAATTTTTTTATGCTTTTAAAACTAGTATAATCCTCAAGGAGGAGTCAAGAACACTATGTTTTGTCAAAAATTCACATTCCATGAGAATATGGGATGCCAAATAAGAAATCCAAAACAAAACCTTTTTAGATTAAGAACTGAGAACAACGTCAATTTCTGGAAAGTGTACAATAAGACTATTTATTTCCTCTACAAAAAGGTCATTGTGACACCTACCTATCAAATGCGAAATCAGTGGCTATGGGTGCGCCTTGAACCACACATGAAATATGAGAAATTTTTCTGCACTTATAACGAGCATTGTGCACCATACAATTTACACACACCATACAATTTACACTACGTTCCCCAATCTACCGTGCACAGAACAATGGCACTCCAACCATCTAATTTGTGTGTTGCCGCTTGGGGTGTTGTGACCTTTGTGTAGTAGAAAACACGATGATCTGATCGTATTCATAGTATGTTCGGAACAGGCCAGAGCTAGGCAGGGCTAACCTTGGCCCCAGCTCTACTCAAATCCCTATAGGGCTGACCCATGCACGGTCGAGCCAGATACGGCCATAGTGGCCTTAACCTAGTCTAGTTCAGGCCAGTCCTAACAGACTCGTAGAGCAAAAAAGAAGAATAAGAAAAACAAAGGACTAGGGCAGGCCAGCCCTGGCATAGCCTTAGCCCAAACTCACCCCTTGGGCCATAGTCGCTCAGCCCTAGGCCCATGTTTAGGCCCTAGTTTTTCAGATCGGGTTACGCCCATTGCCACACTATTCATCTAAAATAACCATTAGAAGAGGCTACAAGAAAAAGTGGGAGAAAGAAAGGGCGAAAGTTTGCCTTGGGAAATTCCAAAATTTCCCAAATGCAAGGACACTACCAGCATCGGATTGTACATTTATCATTTCATCCTCCAATCAATTCAATGGTGTAATACCCAATAAAAATTTTAAGGAAAAAAGTTTATATGAGGTATCATCTTTATACTGTTGAAGTAAAAAGCACCTCGAAAATCCTTTAGAAGAGAGTGTTCTAACCTTTGAAATGCTCCAAGTGATTATCATGACCTTTAAATTTATAGATATAAAGAAAAAAAAGAATTTCAAATTATTAAAATAGTTGTAATAAGTTATTTGTAACGTCAATTTTCAAGATTTTTAAATTTTTATATATTTATTCAATTTATACCATTATTGAAAAATTTTAAAAATTATAGCTAGAGATGAAAACAGAATTTTAAGCCATCATAAGGTTTAGGATACTAGAACTACACCTCCAAACAAAATTTAAAGATACGTCTTACTTCTATAGCATAAGGAAAGCGCCTTATATAAAACCTCACCTAAAAGTTACAGCACAAAAGAGGTTCGAGAGCTCATTTCAAGAACGATTCATTAAAAGAGATTCATCAATAATCCAACCTTTTAGAAAGAGATTGATGGGTGATGGACCCAAGTACCATTTCATTCAAAAATCAGTAAAACTTGATACTTGTCTAGTCAAGAAGAAAAATATTCACTAATCATTTATAATATGCCTAAAATTTCCTTATAAAAGTTTATTTATGTCAAATCAAACTATGAAAGGAGACTGATAAGTGTCATCTCAACATTCTTTTGAAATACTTTAGCCTCTAACTTGCACACGAGTGCCTTAATCATTTAAAATTTTTTAATTTTACATTTAAAAATACAGTCTCTTGGAAATCTAAATATACATTAGATATAGTGGCCAATTAATAGATAAATGATCTTATGGGACCCTATCTCATTTATGTATTGGATCCCAAATGGTTACTATTAAAATTGACACATTTATAGGAAAGTTATCACATGAGTGAAGAACTTGACTTTTCTATAGATCCGTGTCAAATTTAACGGTAATCTTTTGAAGTCCTAGAGACATAGGTAGAAAAAAATCCTATAAAATCATTTTTCTCAATTAATATTATAAATTTAATTTGTCAAATTTTATATAACAAGTCCTCCACTATTGTAAGTTGTAACTAGATTTGTGTGCACATGTTCACAAACCCATACATGATAAAGGTTAGAAACAACTTGAAGTACAATGGATGCATTTGTAGTTGGTTTTACACGTGCGTCAACACACCCAAGATACGGCATGCGTTGACACTTACAAATCTAAACATTTTTTTGTCACATTTCTTATAATCTCACTATAAAAATATTCATCAATTACTTGAAGTTACAGATCTTATTTTCTTTAAATAATATACGGATGTGTCATGCCTAAAAGTGTCTAAAAGAACAACTCTACTATAACGTTCCTCAAGCTAATATCTGTGTCAAATGCCAACACATATCCATACATTCGTAGAGGAAACAACACAACTGAACCCATATTTACTGATAAGCATCATTAACTCATCTAGTTTCTATATGGCCACACGATGGCTTGGTCCTAAAAGAAACAGAGGGAAAACAAGTTATAACTTAGATTGGAGAAAGGCATATCTATATAGTTAACAGTCATTGTTCGTGTGTCACGAGTCGCAGTGCTCACAACCTTAGTGCAAACACACCAATTAAAACACGAACATACACATACACACAGAGTGATGTAACAAGAAGGCTCTCATACTTGAGAGAGAGATAGTTAGAGAGAGAGAGATAAGCTGCAACAAGAAGGCTTACATCCTTTAATGACCAATAAACCATCACTTAGAAATTTAGAATGCAATGTTTTGTAGTCACATGCAATAGGCTCTGCATGAACAAAAATGTGATTTGATATTTGTGGCACCCGCACAATGAATGCATTTCATTTTTTTGCACAGAAACGAAAACCCTGATTCCCCATTATAAGTCTCCATGTAAAGAGCTGTACATTTTTTTATCCACATGTTAGAAAATGAGATTACAGTAAGACATATGACTGGTAGTGAAAGGACATAAAAAACCAATCCCTAGTGTTTTCAGGTAAATGGAATTATTTCTTAGTTCTATTACTAGCTCCCACCAAAAATTTGAAGAAAAAATAATAATAAATTGGATATATATATATATAAGCATAAGCCAACTGGCTTACAGGTTTCGGTGTAAATGGAGCCACACTGTATAAAATTTGTTTGGGCTGAAATTTCGCACATCTTTTATTCAAAAAATAACAGATTTTAAGCAATTTGAAAAAGAAAAAAAAATTAAGTTATTGAGAGGATACAATGCCCCACCAAATGGTCAACCTACATGCAACAAAAATGGCAGACTCAATTACCCTTTTTTCCTTGCAAATTCAACCTTTTTTTCCATTTTGATGGATTAGATGAAATCAACCTGCAGAAGTTAGGGTCCAACAAAACCGAATTTCCAAAGGGGCTTATGCTACAATATAAGTTCATTGGCTTATCCAATCTGTTCCCTGATAAATATAAAATATATTAATTATAATGTAGACAACCCCAAATAGTTGGGATAAAGCTCGAATGATGATGATGATATTAATAATATTGTAACTACATGGAATGATTTAAAAGACAATTAGCAATAAAGAAATTGTGTGCATGTAAAAATGGTAGGAACAAAGCTTTTATATACGAACAATACAATAATATGTTTTTAAACAGAACTCAAATATTGAATCATCTATGTTTTTTGCCCTCTTGATCACCCATCTCTTGAAGGAAATGTTCAGCTTCCAATGCTGCCATGCATCCTGCATCAAGAAATATATGAAGTCATAGGTCTCACTCCATCTTTTTCCTGTAAAATGATGGAATTGAACGGCAAATTATCCCCAATTTCTTGTTTGTATCACCCATGTTTTGATACACAATGGTAAAACAAATTTTAAATTCTATATTGAAATGTATGAATAAAAGCAAAAAGATTACATGCTCCCCAGGGAGCCATTCATGCATTCATTTGCTTGGGTAAAATCCAATCTAGGAGTATTTTAGGACCCCACTTTCCGGGACGTAACATGAACCTAGTGACCAACCTGCAGAAAAGATAAATAAAGTAATAGTCATACATGTTCTTTATGTGCCCGAAAAAATAAAATGGAATTGAGATTGTCCAAATTTTGGACCGCCAAATCTAAAGCACTTAGAAACTCAAAAACCTTCCCTTTTCTTCAAAATACTCATCTGATGATTATAAAGTGGATCCCAACATTCCAAATCAAGAAATTCACTTCAAGGAGGTGTTTTGCCCGAGGGAGAAAGTTTACATTGTGCTCCAATAGACTACGCTATATACGCTCTAGAAAAACTGTTCACACCGACAACAGCGCAGATATATCCATGGCATGTTGCAACAACTTAGGGTGCCCCCAATATAACTAAAACATTCAACACGAGTCCCTATCGACTGTAACATAGATAACTAGTTTTAACAAAGTTTGCTCATATTCTGCTTTTCACAAAGTAATTCAAGGTGTCAAAATGAGAAGAGATCGATCCTCTTGAAATTCCTTAACACCCACTAGAAGTCAAGTGGGGAGGGGCACCCCACTTCCTCATAATATGAGATACTTGAAGCACTGGACTCCTATTGTCTATAACATTATTTGCATGGACAAACACATACATGCCTACATACATCTATGAAAAGAGATCTGGTCTGCCCTAAGGTGGACCGCTATAGTGTCCTCCATACTTTCCCCTTTTTCTTTTTCTTTTGGCTTGCCTGAATATTAGGGCCTAAGTTTTGGCTGCACACTCTCTAGGATCCTACAAACAATTTCCTGAACAAATTTAGAATAAAATTTTCTTTCGAGGAAAGAGAGAATACAATGAATACGAGTAGTCCATTTCAATTGTTCCAGAATGAAGTCAAATCTAGGCCTTAATGGATTTTGTTTGAGCACAAATTTTGCAAATTGCCCCATCACCAGCAGATGAACAATAAAATAAATAAACAAAACTCAATTTGAATTCTCTGGGACCTAGATCTAACTGTCCAAAAACTAGATGATCCATGTTGACTGTTGGGCAAGCTTTTCAGGCACTTCTGGGAAGTGTAATAAACATTAAAAAAATAATAATAAAAAGGTCTTGGGCACTTGGATGAGTAGGGAACCAAAAATTTGGGTTCCAAAAGGTCCCCCTAGCTGCGGGTTTATGTTAGGACAGATACTGTAACTGTCTACTCTTGGGCTGACCAATTCATTTCCTTCGTATATACATGTTAATATTTTCTAGTCCACCCATTGACTCACAATTTTCACCTATGCTATATTTCAGCTCTTTTTCATATAAATATAGTTTGAGCCTTGTTTCATTCGTGAAGTGATGGCATTTTGGCATTTTTTTTCCTCGCCAAAATATTTCATGCTCCCGAGTACTTTTAAAACCCCAAGTTTTGGGGACGTAACCTTCTCAGCCCATATGTCAAACTCAATATAAAAAAAAAAAAATTGTTTGTATTCTCTATGGGCTTGGAAAAATAATGCCTCAAGATTAAATAGAAACTATACAATTTTTTAAGCATGAGATCTTAAGTGTTAGAAAACTCAAAATTCAAATTGTTTCTTTTGAACATAATCATCCAGTGTTCTTTACGTGGTTCCCAAACTTTCATTTCAAAAAAATCTTCCCAAGTAAGTCTTATGCCCAATGAAGTAAGTGTACAGTATGCCTTCGTGGGAGCAGTGTACAGTATGCCTTCGTGGGAGCATAATATACGCATGCTTTTCCTTTTTCCCATCATACTTTCATTATAGATCTTCTTCCCTATTTCTATTTCTTTTGTTTGTAGCATTTTAATTTCTAGTTTGGTTCAATGCTTCCCTTTATTTTTTTTCTTCTGTTTTTTTTTTTGGCATCCTTGAGTCTCTTGATAGTTATCACTCTCAATCCCAAGTGTTCATTAACTTCCAATTGTTTTGGGCTTCTGTATTTTACATTAATTTATTTTGTGCTTGCTTGGCTTTCCATGTGTTTACTTCTGAATGATAATAAAAGCTTTTCATGCGTCTTGTCTCAATTGTGTGTAACACATGTGAAACATTGAAAATGTTGCCACCAAGGAACCAAACCTAGTGGAAGACTTAAAAGCTACTGAAATCACCAATTTGTCATATAATTTTAATCATCATCATGCTGTTGGAGATGTTACAAGTCAGGATTTTCTAAAACCGTGAATAAAAACTTGCAGCAAGGTTCCTGGATCCCTATGCTTTGTGATTGAGAATTCATGTACACTAGAAACTCAGACCAGATGTCATCCTGTACAGTTTCAAGCTTTGTAGTTTATACAACTAAATGACAGTGGAAAACTTTATAAGCCATACACATGCACAAGGCAATCTGGTACTGTAAATTAAGCTTTATTCCAAAATTTATGTTTCAAAGTTTGTGAAATACAAATAATTCTGTGAAGGAAAGCACATGGACAAACATTACAAGGACAGACACAAAATGAGCAAGGCCACTTCAAAAGCTAGCAAACCAACAACTTCTCAACTTGTCTCAACTTGGCGAAACTCCTCTTATGTTCCAAATCACAATATGGGAAGAAGTTCTCACAAGCCCCAGGCAAAGCACCCAAACTCTAAATGAATACTAACAAATCCAAGATCTTCCCAGTTCATTTATGCAAATCCAACTCAATGATCATGCATTATGCAAGAATCTTCTACCACACCCTGAAATCTAGTTAGAACTGTTCTTGGCCCATCCAGTTATTATAACTCCTGAAAAAAATACACCTGAAACAATCAGTAGTCCTCCAACCTTGCCTAGTGCAATTATTGCTTTCTAACCTTAGCCAATAAGATCCAAAACGAGATCAACCAAACCAGTGTCTCCTCCTGGTTCCTACAAGTGGACTTGCCTGAGTCAGCTTGGGCCGGCATCCTGGCCAGTCGGGAGGCAAAACCTTGGGAGCCCATAACGCTAATTTATGTGTATGAAAATCACAAGTCCAACAAGGGACTCACCCAATCGGACTGGGTGAGTCGGACTTGGAACGCTGGCAAGTCCTGGCACAAGCTCATGTATTTAAACACTGATCTCACTCAAGATGATATCTTCCCAGAAGCCACAGTTACTTCCCCTTCACAGCTGAACTACTATGCAGTATTGCTCTCTCCCAAATATTGCACACCCAAACATCATTAACTCTCTTTGAAAGGTTCAACTGCACTGGGATGGCCTTCCCCTTCACAGCTGAACTACTATGCAGTATTGCACTCTCCCAAATATTGTACAGCCAAACATTATTAACTCTCTTTGAAGGGTTCAACTGCATGGGGATGACTCGATTACCAGCCACCTACAGTGAATAAACAACCAGACTCCTTTAATCCTACTCTGATCTCATCACAGTTACATTCTTTCTTGGAATACCATTAAAAAATTATATTGTGAACTCAAGAAAACTTACTACAAAAATAATGAAATGACCAGTTCCCGTTTCTCTGAACAAATGCACGGTGGCCTGTGACACACGAAACCATTCAGCCTTCACTCCAGATAATATAAATCTCTATGCATCAACAGTTACGTGTTGTTTTACAATGCAAACACACTCAAAACTTCTTCAATAGTTCGCCAATTCTTCAATAGTTCAATCACATAAGTCAACTTCATGGGAGAGGCATTTGATCACAATCACATGAAGAGAATCTCCTCCTAATGCAGGTCTGAGAAGTAAACAAGATAAACTACAAAATTGGTTCTGAACGACATGGACTATTCCCCTAAAATCTGGTAGTCCCAATAATGGCTTGAATGTTTAGCAATTAGAATTCGTGCTCTTCACTCTGCACATGGACTTGTGCACTGATCAGGTTGAGAAAGCCTCAAAAGATTCCACAGCACAGATACTGCTATCCTCCCTGCTCCCTTTTCCCAAAATATCTAGTTATATTCATCTTCCAAAGAATTGTCAGCTCACTAATGTCCCCTTCTTCCTATGCGATTTGAACATGCGTGTGCAGAGGAAATTTTTTTTTTTCTCGGAAATGTAGCTAAAACTACATGCCCAAAAATCATTTCTTTGAGACCCACACCAAAGATAAAATCACTATCGAAGTAGAGGGGAGAGAGACAAAATCAATCACTGAGTTTCTCAAATAACGAATACAAATCACTTAGTAATTAAGACATACTATTTCTCTCTCTTGACTAGTATCCATTTTACCTATTTCACGCATTTTCTATCAATCTGTTACTTCATTTTACACTCTTACACTCAACCACACCCAAGGGAAACAGATTTCTATGTATATAAAAATCCTTAGAGAAGTTTCTAATTACTTTTTAAGACCAAACAATTAGATTTTATGGATTTTTAAAGGAAACTAATGATTCATATGGATTTTGAATCATAGATCCATAGAAATCGAAACTCCCCCTGTCAATTAACTTGGAGACTACACCCAAATAAAATCTAAATTCTTCAATTACAGAACGGGATGATATAACGTCAATATGTTGTGGCTTAAAACGTACACAAGCACCCTCCAATAGTTCAGATTAAAAGAGAAGAAAAGGACAGCCATGATTGTGTTTAGTATTTTAGTTTAAATATTTTTCTACCAATTGAACTTCCATGAAATTTTGCAGGTGTGTGCGTCACATCTAGACACACCTAAAAAAATATAAACAAAATAATTCAAAAATTAATTCACCAAAATACCTATGAATGTTTTAGGGGCATTTTGATCAATTAATTTTTATCCAATTATTTTTATATATTTTTAGGTGTGTACGATTGATAAGTATGGACACCCAAAATTTCAAGTTAATGCAAGTTGTAGAAAAAATATTAAAATTAAAACATTATATGTTTCACGGTCGTCTATTTTTTCCCTCATAATATGAACTATTAGAAGACTGCTTGTGTACCATTCAAGTGTCCACCTGATGTCTTTTTTTTAGCATGTTAACTTTGTATTGAAAATAAATAAATTTACATGAAGAATGTTCTAACTACGGCATCCCACATATCGGGTGCTCAAAATACAAAATTATAGCAGAGAGAGCACTGGGGCTCACAAAATTATAGCAGAGAGGGCACTTGGGCTCAGGGGGAGAGAGAGAGAATCCAAAACAAGGAGCAGCCCCACACATTGGGTGCTAAAAAACTGAATCTTGACCAAGAGAGCTTAACTAAGAGAGCATAGTTGCTCAGGGGGGGAGAGAAGGCCAAAAAAGGAGCAGGCATAAGACAATAGAGCGGTTATGAGTGAAAGTAAACTAAACAGAAATAAAGCACCACATTCATGGTGAGAAAGTCTTAAAGACTTTCTGAAGAAGCATAGCTGAGAAAGTCTTCATTCCTGAGACAGAGCATTGCAGAGAATGTCTTCATGATTTTCTGATGGAGAATGCTGTCGGGTCTGGCTGGGCTTCTGCTAAGATGGGTCTGTGGAACGACAGCTGCTCCCTGATATTAGAAACCCATGGTGCTGAGATTTGGAGTCCATGTCTAACTTTTCCTTACTGAAATAATGTGCCGACTTGTGGGGAGGTTTTGGTATTTTTGGTATCGGTATTTGGGTCAATTTGTCATAAGGGTAAATTGGTCAATATTATGGCTTTAGGATAATCCTAGAATTTTCTAGAGATTATTCGGATTCCAAAGGAGAATTAGAGTCCTTAGACATACACTAAATTACTTGGGAAATCGTACTATGACTTTTTTTGATCCATGATTCAAAATTCAACTGCCAGTTGGTTTGCCACCAATGTGAGATATCCAACACCAAATTCAACCACACTCCAAGAGCAACTCTTTCGTATCTGCCACATCATTGAATGAGACCAACTGACCATGTAGAACTCCAAAGACAAGTCAAAGACTTGATAAGGAATGGGCTTGTGAGTCTCAGTCCTTGAGCAATCCCAAGCCTTCTTACACCGATGAAAAACAGAACACAAAGGATGTGTATCAATAGTTGGGCTATGAACAAGATAACAGTGAAATATCAATTTCCAATTCCTTGCCTTATTGATATTATAGATATGCCTGCATGTGCATGCTGGAGCAGATGAGAGAATGGCAGGAACACTTGTATTTTCTATTGACATTTTTTCTATTGTAGCACGACAGTTTACACAAATGGGACAATAAACTTTCTCTTATTCCTTTTTCTACACACCCTTTTCTCCCATACACAATCAACATTCCAAATCTATTTATAATCTCCCATGCAATTGTCTGGTGCAAAATGTACTACAAAGTGTACAAGTTAGGATCAACTCCCTTGAAAGTACTACAAAGTGTGCTACCTCTTGAAAGTACAGAATGTTCTACAAAGTGTACTATCTCCTTTAAAATACAAAACATACTATCGCATCCAACTACTCTAAAGATTCCTAAAGAGAAGAGAATACTAGAGACAGAAAGAGAGGAATTAAAAATTATATTTTAACATCCTCCCTTAATTTGTAATTCTCACAATCCTTCTAAAACTGAAATGAATTTTTCAGTAGAAATTGCTTTCATGAAAATATCAGCGACTTGCCACATAAACTAAGCAATGGAGCTAAAGAAGAGATCTGGCCAAGCAACAAAAACTCTGGAGATTGGCAAATCAAGTACAAGTTAGGATCCACTCCCTTCAAGTTCAAGGCAGCAAAGTCCAAGCCCAAGCCTCTCAAGATCAAAGACACCTCCAAGGAAAGTAAGATTTTCTTCAGAATCAAAGACACCTCCAAGAAAAGTATCTCTTTCAAAAATCTCAATTCCATATTAGACGATTCCCAATAGGTCAGAAACTCGATTCCATTGAGTTAAGAATCTTAACTCTATCCATGTAAGGATCTCAATTCTTAGTCGAATCTCGAATCCTATAAAATAGGAATCTCATTTCCCATGATTCCTCTTGTATTATAGACGTTGATTCCCAAAACAGGAATCTTCTAGCCAGCCACAATTATGTGATTCCGATTCTTAAAACAATTCCGATTCTGAATCATTTCTAACTATGGTCGATACCCGTGGGTGCCATGTTACGTTTAAGGAAGGAGATCACGTTATGGTCAATTTTCGCAAAGAAAATTTTCCAACCAGCACATATAACAAGTTTTTGTAACAAAAGTTTGGGCCTTGCCACATTCTAAAAAAATTGGGACCAAGTGCCTATCGTCTAGAATTACCCAAGCATTTGTTTACTATCCCCGTTTACAACATCTTTGATCTCTATCCATATATTGTGCTCCGAATCAAACACCATTGGAATTAGCTGATTTCTCTACCTCAGCTACTACTTCACCTCGAGAAGCTATTGATGTTTTGGATGCGCATTCTATCACTACTTGTCGTGGGTCTTGTATGTAACACCTCCTTCGATGGAAAGGAACACTTAGCTTTAGGGATGCTTAGTTCTATGTAGAAGAGACAAAAGAAACTAGACAAGTGATTCTGAACGATTTCACAGTGAACTCGAGGTCAAGTTCTTTTTTAGAAGGGGTGAATGATGCAATGCCTAGACAGAGAGCCTAGTTAGCACCAAGGTGGCAGACCCAGCCAGCACATGGTTGTTGCATGAAAATTTATTGTATTTTGCACTAGAAAAGTTTACATAGGAACTAGGATTGTATTAGCATAGTTGTTACATACGTGATTGGTGTAGTTTTACAAGTTTTATATTTATTTAATATTTTGAGAGTTTGAAAGGTGGAATTTCGTCTTATGGTGTATGTGGACATGGTAAGGGGTCTTTCAAAGCAACCAGACTTAGGTTTTGAGTCTATGTCTAGTATGGCGGTAGAAAACAATAGGGACGAATTTTTAATCAAAAAATTCATTTGTTTGCCATGGTGGTAGAAAACAATAGGGATGAATTTTTAATCAAAAAATGCATTTGCTTGCAAGCAACTTCTCTGCTGCACTCATAGTTTAATGAGTTCTGCCTGGCTCCGGTGATTCCGCAACAAGTTCATCGACTGATTCCAAACTATACCTCGTAGGCACTTCTCGGCTTGCATAGGTTAGGTCTGGTCTCTGTTCATTTATGGAGAAGCCATACTTACTATATTTTCGCTCCCCTCAAGAAAAATCACTTTTTGGTTTTCTTTTTTAAATTGTCTTTCATGATATTATTCATCAAGAGAGTATGTGTAAAATTTAGGCCCAAACAAATGCCCCTACGGCCCTCAAAATTTGGATTGGGTAAGCGTTTTAGCAATCAGCCCTAGGGAGGACCAAATCTTTTGTGTGTGTGTGTAATACAAAAATTGGGTATGGCAAATGTTGTAGCAATCAGCCCTATGGAGGACCAAATCCTTTCTATATATACCTCATTTCGTATTGTGACCATTGTATTGGGACCAAATTCAATCTGGGCCGTTGGCTAACATTGTAGCTGTCATTGGATCTTCCCAATTAATTGGGGTCGGCAACACGAATCTTGGTCCGCCATCCTGCTCTATTAAAAGCCGTACCCTCAATGAGCCCATAAGTCCCATATTTTTTGGACTACTTCCAACCACGTTCTTTTGGGCGTAGCCTTACCCTTTACAGTCCTTCTACTTGAACCAACTGATACCTCCTAACAGGTGCTGTACTTGGTCGGTGTTACACATGGCCAGCCCACCTAAGTCTACTCTCTCATTTTATTGTCTATTGGTGCCACACCTAAATTCTCTGTGTATATTGTTTTTTGTCCACCCAACATTCCACCCCATAGAGCAAAGCTGGTCTCATAGTTGTCCTATAGAACTTGCCCTTCAGCTTCATTGGCATGCGATGATCGCATAAAATTCTAGTTGCACATCTCCACTTCGTCCATCCAGTTCTAATTCTGTATGCGACATCTTCCTCAATCTCTCAATTTGCCTGGATTATCGACCCAAGATATTGAAAATGAGGTCTTTTTTGGTCGTCAGTCTTAACTACTTCCTCGTCTCTACTCCTATTATTACTAAACTTGAATTTCATATACTTTGTCTTAGTCCAACTAATTTTAAAACCTTTGGATTCTAGAGCATCCTGTCAAAGTTCCAACTTTGTGTTGACGTCGTTTCGGCTCTCATCGATCAAAACTATGTCATTTGCGAACAACATGCATCACGGTAATAAACTTATATATATATATATATATATATATATATATATATATATATATATGAAAAAAGCTGAGATTAGCCCACTAGCTCATATGAACATATGAGCCCAACGGCCCAGATTGAATCTGGGCCGATCTGACGGTCACGACCTCATTTCGTGTTTGAATTTTAATTTTTTTCTACCTATCCAAATCACTTGAAATTTTAGGCATGTGTTCTTCTCATCAAGACACACCTAATAATAATATAAAAAATTTATTCGCGAAAAAAATGGCCAAAAGACCCCCAAAACTTTTTGGGGGTATTTTGGTCAATTTATTTCATGTAAAATATTTTTTTGATATTTTTCGAAGATTCAAGTATTTTTGATGAACACACTCCTAAAATTTCAAGTGATTTGGATTTGCAGAAAAAAAATAAAATTCAAACATTACTGGACATCAGTGATCGTCAGATCCGCCCAAATTCAATCTGGGCTTATGTTCATATGAGCTAGTTGGTTAATCCCAGTTTTTTCATATATATATATATATATATATATATATATATATATATATATTACCATGATGCATGTTGTTCGCAAATGGCATAGTTTTGATCGATAAGAGCCGAAACGACGTCAACACAAAGTTCGAACTTTGGTTGGATGCTCTAGAATCCAAAGGTTTTAAAATTAGCTGGACTAAGACAGAGTATATGGAATTCAAGTTTAGTAATAATAGGAGTAGAGACGAGGAAGTAGTTAAGACTGACGACCAAAAAAGACCGCATTTTCAATATCTTGGGTCGATAATCCAGGAAAATTGAGAGATTGAGGAAGATGCCGCACACAGAATTAGAACTGGATGGGCGAAGTGGAGATGTGCAACTGGAATTTTATGCGATCGCCGCATGCCAATGAAGCTGAAGGGCAAGTTCTATAGGACAACTATGAGACCAGCTTTACTCTATGGGGTGGAATGTTGGGTGGACAAAAAACAATATACACATAGAATGAGTGTAGCGGAGATGAGGATGTCTAGATGGATGAGTGGCAAGACAAGAAGGGATTGAATTAGAAATGAATCCATTCAGAAGAATTTAGGTGTGGCACCAATAGACAATAACATGAGATAATAGACTTAGGTGGGCTGGCCATGTGTGGCACCGACCAAGTACAACACCTGTTAGGAGGTATCAGTTGGTTCAAGTGGAAGGACTGTAAAGGGTAAGGCTACGTCCAAAAGAACGTGGTTGGAAGTAGTCCAAAAAAATATGGGACTTATGGCCTCATTGAGGGTACGGCCTTTAATAGAGCAGGATGGCGGACCAAGATTCGTGTAGTCGATCCCAATTAATTGGAAAAAGGTTATGATGATGATGATGATGATATATATATATATATATATATATATATACACTACAGTAATGGTAAACCTTGAATTTAGTACTCTAATTTTTTTTACACTACAGTAATGGTAAACCTTGAATTTAGTACTCTAATTTTTTTTACCATAAAATACCCTTACATGGTCAAGAATAACGTTTTACCATAAATATTTCATGTACTTTGAAATGGGGTATTTTGGTCTTTTTAAATCCCTCCAAAACTCAATTTCAAATTCAAAAAGATTCTTTTGACTTTTTGAATGATGATTGGACATTAAAGGTAAGTTAAAATTACAAATATACCCCTCTCAAAATTTTCAAGTAAGCCATTGTAAATATATTGTTTTAATTTTTGAAAGGGCATTTGATGTCAAAAATTTTGGAGTAGTAAATTCTAAGTTCTAGTATGGTGTATTCTATAACAACCCTATATATATATATATATATATATATATATATATATATATATGTGTGTGTGTGTGTGTGTGTGTGTGTGTGTGCCAATGAACACATTTTGTATTAAATATTTGGAGAAGAGAATAAGTCCAAATATTTCTAATATTAATGTTTTAATTGTTTGTGAAAATTATGAGGTATAAAGTTCATTCGGCATTAAAATTGTGTTTTTAAAAAAAAAAAGACTTCTATAATTCCTACGCATGGGGAAAGTTATCAACATATACATTCTATCTTTCCAAAATAAATTTTATAACCAGAAATTTTAAAATTTCCACATTATGTGAATAGAACTAAAGGAAAATTAATAATCTTCAAAAAAAAATCGTACCTAATATTCGTTTTTCAATTTTAGAGAGGGTTTAAGGGGTAACATATGGGCCTGAAGGTATTTTGTGGGCCATAAAGTTTTAGACATGGAGGACTGCATCTTTTACACTTTGAGCCAATGAGATCATTGGAGATGAACAAAATTTAAAGATATTGATGCCACTATGATATATTGTACTCATTGCCCCTTACAGAAAAACAATAGCGTCCGTGGTCCGCAACTTGCCTGAAATCTACTATTTCATGATAGGAAAACCAAATCTTTCAGCATCATTTCAAGGTCAGCTCTACATCTTTGCCTTCATTATCTCCATATTTGATTGGCACATGTCGTCATGGAAGGGATGCGACAGGTTCTTTAATGACAAAAAGTCACCAGTTGATCTACCAAGCCAGTTGTAGGGGGGGGAATGATAAAATTTATGTAACATAAATATAGTTGACAACGCGTATGATAAAGATATACACTACTTGTTAATTGATGCAGTATAAGAAAATGATTGCAAGTATCTATATGATACTATTGTTAAAGCATTTGTACTATTTGACCCTGAGTTACTTGAATCTAAACCTTGAGGAGTTCATTATTGAGTTATTGAATTTGAGGATCAGTTCCCTCAAGCATTAACTGAGTTTGATTGATCCTGCAAAAGAGAATCCAAGTCATATGCTTCTCTTAAAGCCCATCAGCCTCCAAAACTATATATTGGAACCTCTCACATGTGGATGCGGCCAAGCAACAATCAATGTTCAAAAATTCAGCTGCCCGACCGCATAGGCAGAAAATTTTTCAAAACGCCTAGGTGCAGTCTGGGCGGCAGCATAAAGAATTTTGCTTCTGGGTGCCGCCTAGGCGCTATTCTCTAGGCGGTGCCGCCCCATGTCAATTTTCGGATGGAGGAAAGGGTAAAATACATAATTTTTCCCCTTTAAAAAGGGGGAAAAAGGGTTTTAGGGGGTATTCTAAACCCCCAATATACAATCTGTGGCATTTAGCGTGAGAAAAACCGCACAAAAAGCACTATTTTGTGATTTATCGAAAGATCGATAAATTTTATATTTTTCTGATTTCTTCCCAAAATGAAGACAATAGTTTGTGGGTGGATTTGGAGTTTCTAATATTTAATTTTGAGAACTTTTGAGGACCCAATAGACAAGGTTTGTACCGACACCGATTTGATTTTGATATTTTTTAAGTATTATACTATGTAAGAGGGTTTTGATTTTCTTTTACTACAACACATTATGTCATGAATCATGTGTTTTTTCTTTTACTTTTTTTTTTCTTTTACGATATATTTACATGTTTGTAGCTAAAAGATTGATTTTTTTTCATTTTTTTTTCTCACTTGGACGATGAAACTAAGCATATATCGTATTCTTTTCTAGTATGGACTTCTCAATGACACCCCGCATTGATTCGTTTCCTAGTATGGATTTCTAGTTTCCTAGTTCCTACAATGACATTTGGGACTTCAAGCATTTTAATGTCTTACAACTTACAAGTTAGTAGTAACTCATTGTACTATTGTATTGTTGTACTATTAAGTTTTCGTCTATTTCATGATCAGGAGGAGTTTGGGGTTTTAAAATTGCCCTAAAAACTCCCTAAGGCTATAAACCAGCCCTAAGAGCTCCCCTATTTTTTATGTTTGGGGTGAGGGGGGGTTTGATTTTGGTCAGGGCTGCCCAAACTGCCTAGGTGCCCGAATCCGTTTTTTAGACCTTGGCAACAATTAAGGGTGGCAACGGGCCAGGCCAGCTCTGGCCCTAGCGCAGCCCTTGTCCCCTCCGGGCCACGCAGAACCAGGTCGGCACTGCACTAGCCCGGCCCTCGGGCCACAGTCTGTGACCCATACAGTGGCCCAGGCCATACTTGTTAGGACCGGGCCAGGCCACGCGGCCCATTGCCAGACCTAGTAACAATAGGTTTAGTTGCACACAACTCTATTAGATACACACAGTGCAAATAGATCTACAAAAAGTAATGAATCAAATGTTGAACAAACAGAAAAAGAAAAGCAAAAGAGTTAGCCACCCTTACAAAGGAATAAAGTGCCCATACATTTACTGTGGCCATCCTAGTACCGTGGCCATCCTAGTGGCTGGTCAGCCAAATATGTCGAAAGGCCTATTTCTCCCTCTAACTATTTTCACCAGTAAAATGGCACATTTTTTGTCTTCACCATCACTCATACAGCCCTAGAGTATACAGTCGTAGTTCACAATTGTATGCAACTTTAACCATGCACTTGGGGGCTCTTAAATGTGAACAAAGTTAAGCTGTAATCTGCAATTCTACGAGTCACTCACAGCCCACTCCAAAATGCAACAACACAGGCAACCAAATACAAGAAATTGGAAATCCTCATTTCATGAACACACAATTACGAGCCCAGACTCAGGCAGAGATATGCCAATATCCCCAGCCCAAGTCAGAGGAATCAGCGGTCCTACTGGCCCAAGTCTCTATGAAATATAGAATAAAATCCATGACTCTAATCAGCATCACCCCAAGTCTTATGGTTATTATCCAGACCAAGCACTCTTCTGGGTCGGAGTGACTCAGAAGAGTGTCAGCCCAAGTCACGGGTTTTTTAAACACTGCAGGGACATGTTAGAAAATCATAAGAAACTAATACTCGCTCTTGGTATAGTCCACGCTTTATATCTCGAGGAGCTGGTTCTTCACCTCATGAGCGATGAATTCAAATGCCACTAACTGCAACTTTCTCTGCATTATTTTTCAAAAATGTCATTGACTGCAGATTGTGCTCTATACTGCCAATTACAAATGAAGTGAAAACAATCTCTAAATAATTGGTATTTGTGTGAAATGTCTATTATTTTATTGATAATTTGTAACCATAGCATTGTCTTGCTAATAATCTAAAAGGGACCCTCATTATTTTAATAACTTATGCCAATGTCTTCCATCAATCAATCTTCACTTGCTGAAGAACTCATTGCCCTATCCCAAGGTTATTCACCATATTCAGGTTTATTGGTTCCTTTCCAGCTTGGATGCACGGTTACATATATAAGCTTCGCATACCGGTGTCACGATGAGACAACACTAATTGGTAATGGATACTCCTAAGATAATGCAAATATAAATGCCACATAAATATATAGAAATATAATATGAATAAAATATAAAATTATGAATTATGACACGATTTGGTTTATATATGTATAAATATCCCAGATACATATACTAACGCACTATATAAACTTATAACATGTGTTTCCGTGTGTCAGGATATAATAGTATTCATACCATTGTATTTTGACTTCAGAGAACATCAAGTCATATACTCGTTCTCCACATATCTGGACCCATAACTCAGCATCTCAGCTTTCAAGCCTCCCAAATGACCAAATCATTTCCAATAAGAAAACTGGAAACTAGTTGCAAGACATTTTCCATGCCTACAGTGTACCCTACATGTTACCAATAAAGTATGACAGTGCTAAAACTAAAGGAATGACCAAGATGATGAAGGAAGGAAGGTCCAGAGCAGATGCAAGATATACTGAATATAGGGAGCAGACCCTAAATAAATATCAGGATGTTTTGGAAAGAACAAACTTATTTTATCAACAATGTGAGCAGTATTAGGCCCAGATGTAGCCAGGTAAGGCAATCCACCAATGAACCTCAAGGATAAGACTATCCAACAATGACCTTCAAGGAAAGCTCAGCTAAATTCCTTAACTTTGACTTTAATAGAGGTTTATGCATGGATTAACAGGTCTGGGAGAAAATTTTGAAGGTCCATGGGAATGACTAAAGGCCACCAGTTCCATCTATTAGAGAGAAAAAAGAATGCCAATTCTCTGAACAGCGTCGATTAAAGAAAACCACCAACACCCCAAATACAAGTTAACTTGTAAACATTTACTTCTGGCAATACATGCATGCAATCACACTACACAAACAACGAGACCACGATTCCACATGCTTCATTTGTACCTACAGGGAGTCATGTTCAATTCAAGTTTCCCAAACATTGAACTACTACAAGCGAAGCCCTCCAACGACTGCCAATGCACCATCGACTGCCAATGCACATTTAACATTGAATAAAGAAACTCTCGACATTAACACTCTCCCAAGAAACCATAGGAAACCAAAAGCAGAGGAAAAGATAAACAAAAACGAGAAAAAGTATTCCACATTCAACAATACCTTCCAATTCAAATGAAGTACCATTACCATAATCAATTCTACTAGGGATCCAAAAAGAATTACAGAAAACATAAGGCATTATTATCACTATCATCATTACACTACTAAGGGATAATTGAGATGCATACCTGTCCCAGCAGCTGTAACAGCCTGCCTCCACCTCTTATCCTGAACATCCCCAGCAGCAAAAATCCCACGAACACTCGTCCTCGTTGTACCAGCCTCGGTAACAATATACCCTTCCCGGTCCAATTCAACCTGTCCCTCGAGAAACCCAGTTGCTGGTTCATGCCCAATTGCAAAAAAGAGCCCTGAAACCTTCAATTTAGACACTTCCCCCGTTACATTATTCTTAATATTTAGACCACCCAAGTTCGCCACCTTCTCTTCATCCCCAAAAGCCTCAATTGCCTCTGAATTCCATAGAATCTCAATCTTGGAGTTCTCAAAAACCCTCCTCTGCAGAATCTTCGAAGCTTGAAAGGCATCTCTCCTATGAATTATGTACACTTTGCTACCAAACTTGGTCAAAAACAGGGCCTCCTCCATTGCCAAATCTCCCCCTCCAATCACAGCAAGAGGCTTATTTCTAAAATTTGGGGCCGCTCCATCACAAACTGCACAGGAAGATATCCCTCTATTCCAAAACCCATCATCCCCTGCTCCATGAAAATACAGTCTTTTGGCCACCGCCCCAGTTGCTATAATAACAGTATCAGCAATCACAGTCCTCTTATCTGTGTTTACCTTAAATGGAGTATCCAAAAAATTAACTTGAGTCACAGTTTCAGTGAAAATTTGGGTCCCAAAAGTTAAGCTTTGCGCTCTGAACCTTTCAGTGAGCTCAGGCCCAAGAACGGGCTTTGGAAAGCCAGGAAAGTTCTCAACCTCAGTTGTGGTGGTTAGTTGCCCACCAGGTGCTACATTATTGGCAAGATTACCTTCAAAGAGAATGGGGTGAAGCTCTGCCCTAGATCCATAGATTGCAGCTGTGTGGGCAGCTGCTCCACTACCAATGATGCATAGTTTGGTTCTTGGATGCTGTCTTGGAGTTCTAGAGAAACGGGCTAAACGAAGGGCTTTATTTAGCACTGACTCTACTTTGGAGGCAATACGAGGGAGGCATGATATATCAGTTATTGGAGAACAAATCTTTGGCATTAGGCCAAGTGTTTGTTTGTAAAGAGGGAGAGGGAGACCAAGAGAAGGTATTAAAGAAGATAAAAGATTTTTAGACATTCAGTTGTAACATTCTTATTTATATGGAGAGTATCCTTGGAGAGAGACCAAGGAAAACAGCACAAATTAAAGAAATGAAAATCCATAAAAATATCATTTATTTTTTATATAAAAAGTCACACTTAAACATGTTTAACATATTTTAAATCAAGTGGTTGTAACAGTGCTCCATTGACTGCACTTAAAGTTAAAAAAAAAAGAACCTCTCAAACTTTGCGATATACTCCAAACCATCTAATTTGACATCTAATGATTAAAACTAATCATAACCTCCATTTAACAAATATAAATGGTCTCATAGTGTACAATTCCTTTAAGAAAGTTCCCACTTTATCTTTGGGCTGAGTTTTTTAAGGTGTCTTATGTAGAAATTATATGTCATGTAATGAATATGGTTGATTAGATGTTTTAAAATTTTGGATTGGATGGTTGGATCAATTGTTGGCAAGCCCAATCTAGATCGCCAATCTGGGGAGAATTGGATTAATGTGGGAATGAGTGCTAAAATTTAAAAGTTAAAAACAAAAATAAAATGAGGGGAGCCATGTGGTTTTTCTTTTTTTTGGGGTGAATTAGTAAAGATGTCGAGCCCCTACCTGTTTTATTAGAAAAAATAAAAATATATAAGACCAATTATAAGCATTTTACACCCCGTGCAAGGGGAACATTGGCAACATCAAATAACAATAGAGGATCTTATTCATTTGGGGGACGAGCACGCCAAATTAAAGGCCATGTCATGGCTGATGTCTTCTTTGCAAGATAGTCAACAACGATATTAGCCTCCCAGTTTGTGCGAGAAATCTGCCATTTGTGATTTGCGAACGAGGAGATGTTTGTTTTTTTTTTTTTTTTTTTTTTCTTTTGGATAATTCAGTGGGAAAGACAGGCCCCTATCCATTTTTTCAAGTAGATTAAGAGTTAGCTTTTTGAAGATGTTAATGAAGGGGTGTTAGTAATGAGAATGAAAACCACAATGTGGTGCGGGGTGCTACCACCGCGACCCCTTTTGGCCATGGAGGCTTGCAACTTTTTTTTAAGGATTCTACGAGTAACTTGGAGTTGCTTTCAACGAGTAGAGGTATACATTTGTATTCTTTTACCTCTAAGATGAACAATTGCAAAGAATGGCATTCAGCAACATGGTTGGAGTTGAGACCCAAGGGAACTGCAAAGGTTGCTATAACGCCTGTCCATCATTCTTTATTATACCACCGCAACCAGCAGCTCCAAGGTTGTGGATAAAAGAGCCATTTATATTAAGCTTGAAATGACCAATAAGAGGGAAAGACCATACCACCTGGATTGAAGCAGGAGTCCGAACACCATTATAAATTGAGGTTGTCAGTGATGTTACGCTCTGAATGATGAAAAGCCCAACCTTTTGCCTTTGCAAGGGAGCCGACAAAGTTGATGATCTGCCTTAATAAATTTTCCCTCCTCCATGTAAGCAAGAATTGCGTTCTTTCCAAAGGTACCAAATAGCAATAGAGAAGATAGATAACCAGACATTCTTCTTACCACTCGATTTAAAGCGGAATTTGATCTACTTTGCGAACGTTATAGTTGTAGGCTGCTCAATCATTTAGTTCTCTAACAAAGAGACCAATCACTTGGAATAGGTCTATCCCAATTTTTTCCAAGAATCGGCGCAGTTGGCTATTCTCAATTCGGACTGTTAGTTTTTAAAATCATGGGTTTAATAATACACTAACAATAATGTCATACATTATTACAACCCGAAAAAAAATACCGTGTTTTTTTGGTACGTGGTTATTTTCTTGATAATTTGAATCGTATAGATGTTACATGAGCATAAAAGAAACTGCTTATTGGAGAGGCAAAAGGCGGAAATATGAACTCAAATGAGGGCTTTATTTAATTAAATTACTTTATGCCAACTTGTGTAACAAAGCTTAGAAGACATCTTTGGGAAAACTCTTAGGAAAGGAGATTATGGTCATTTTACATTTTCTGTTTGGCACCAAACTCAGAGTTATATATTTCTTTTTTCTTTCTTTTTTTTATCTTTTTTGCTATTGTAGAATCTTAAGGCTCATAGAGTTAAAGCGTGCTTAAGAAATCATCATATAATAATCGAGAAATTGCAATATAAAAAAGGGGTTTTTGATGATTTTGAAATCTTTTCTACTAGGTAATCTATTGTCCTTATGCATGAAGATAATAAATTTGATCGTTGCGGTCGGACTCTATTATGGATTTTTAACCACATTCTTCATAGAGCCCTCTTATCTCTTGAGCTTAGGCTTTTCTTCCCCAAGATATATATATATAATACCCTCCTTAGACAATAAAATCATTCTTATCTAACCTATGATGAATTAAACTATTCACGTTCAAAAGGAATTGTCCGTTTCTCATAAAAAGTAGGGGAGGAATATGTTTATTTCCAACTTTTTTTTATTCTTTCTTCAGTTTGGAGTAAAGTGTGGTGATAAATTATTCTTTCCTTTCTAGTTTGGCAAGAGATATACTACCATCTAAATCAGCCCCACATGTGTTTATATCTATGAGGGTAGAAATAAGTATGGTTAGATTATTTGCAAGTACTAAAATTTGTCCCAAATTAGAGTAAAATTCGGTGATAAAGGATTCGTTCCTTTCTAGTGCAGCAAGAAATATACCACCTTTTAAGTGGGTCCCACAAGCATTTATCTTTGGGAAGGGGTTGGGGTTATGGTGGTAGTACCCCACATTTTAGTCGTCACGTTGTGTTTCCAATCTCACTACTAACACCACCTCACTAATACTTTCAAAAAGCGAACTCCTACTTGAAAAAACAGGCTGGGCATGTCGTCTCCATTGAATTACCCAAAAAACGAAAGCCGATATATAGGAAAGCGGCTGGGTTGTGGTGGTAGCTCCCCATATCTAGTTTTGCCATCCACTAACACCTTCAGAAAAGCTCACTCCGTAATCTATATGAAAATATGGGTAGGGCCAGTCTTCCCCACCAAAAAAAAAAAAAAGCCAAAAGATGGGCAAAGGGTTAGGGTTGTGGTGGTAGTATGCCCTATACCTTAGTTGCACATTATGTTGTCCAATCCCATTGAATTATTCAAAAAAAAAAAAACAAAACCAAAAGATAGGAAAAGGGTTGGGTCGTGGTGGTAGCATCCCATACCTAGTTACCACATTGTGATTTCCAATCCTACTGACACCATCCACTGACACCTTCAGAAAAGCTAACTCCTTAATCTATATGAAAATATAGGTAGGGTCAGTCTTCCCTACTCAATTACCCCAAAAAAAAAAAAAAAGCCAAAAGATGTGAATGGCTTGGGGTTGGGGTTGGGGTTGGGGTTGGGGTTGTGGTTGTGGTTGTGGTTGTGGTTGTGGTGGTAGTACCCCCTATGCTTTGAAAAGCTAGCTCCTTAATATATATGAAAATATAGGGAGGGTTAGTCTTCCCTACTCAATTACCCAAAAAAAAAAAAAACAAGCCAAAATATCTTAATGGGGTTGGGGTTGGGGTTGGGGTTGTGGTTGTGGTTGTGGTTGTGGTGGTAGTACCCCCCTATGCTTTAATTGCACATTGTGCTCTCCAATCCCACGGACACCTTTAAAAAAGCTACCTCTCTAATCTATTTGAAAATATTGGTAGGTGCATATCTTTCCCACTCAATTATCCAAATGATGGGAAAAGGGTTGGGGTATAGGCAAATATGGGTAGGTGCAGGTCTTTCCCACTCAATTACCCAAAAACAAAAACAAGCCAAATGATGGGAAAAGGGTTGGGGTCATGGTGGTAGTACCCCCTATGCCTTAGTTGCACATTATGCTCTCCAATCCCACTGGCTGCTTCAAAATCGTAGTTATTTAATACCTAATTAGTTGCCCTAGTTGCACATTATGCCTTAGCTATTTAAGACCTAATTAGTACCCCCTATGCTTTAATTGCACATTATGCTCTCCAATCCCACGGGCTGCTTCAAACTCTTAGTTATTTAAGACCTAATTAGTTGCCTTAGTTGCACATTATGCCTTAGTTATTTAAGACCTAATTAGTTGCCTTAGTTGCACATTATACCTTAGTTATTTAAGACCTAATTAGTACCCCCTATGCCTTAGTTGCACATTATGCTCTCCAATCCCACTGGCTGCTTTAAAATCTTAGTTATTTAAGACCTAATTAGTTGCCTTAGTTGCACATTATGCGTTAGTTATTTAAGACCTAATTAGTACCCCCTATGCCTTAGTTGCACATTATGCTCTCTGATCCCACTGGTTGCTTCAAAATCGTAGTTATTTAAGACCTAATTATTTAAAAAATAGTTAGGGGCTTGTATTTCACATTGAATTACTTGAAGAAAAAAAAAAAACCAAAAGATTCTAGGGTTGGCAACGGGCCGGATGTGGACCGATCACCCTTAGCCTAACCAGCCCTAGTCCCCATAAGATCGACCCAAGCCCTGCCCGTCCTTGCCATATTAGGGCCGGGCCATAGAGATTTCAAGGAGAAAAAGTATAGAATAAAGGGGCCAGGCCGGGCCAAGCCAAATCAGGGTTCCTAATGATTATGATTTCAAAATAGGATTGGGTTTAAAAACAAGAAAATATATAATAATTATTATTTTTAAATATTTAAGTTTAACCGGTGATACTTTAAATTTTAAAATTATAGCATATGATAGAAATGAGCATGTCTACTATGCTCCCTCGGAAGTAAGTACTTCTACTCCCTCAGTTAAAATACCTACTTGGGAGCATTTTTTTTAATCTAAAAATTTAAGAACTACTTCAGAATTGCTAGATGATTAATAAAATTTAAATTTTAAGTTTTCTAACACGTAGATCTCATCATCTAAAAATTGGATCATCTCTATTTAATCTCAAGACATTATTTTTTCTAAACTCATAGAGGGTGCAATTTTTATTTATTTATTGAAGTTAATCTATGAGTTAAAGAGGCTAAGACCGAAAAAATTGGGGTCCTAAAAGCAATTCTAGGAGGGATTTTATACAAGGAAGTAAATGGACATTCTACTCTTGTGGAAGTAAGAAAGGATAAGGATTTAAAGTTTTACATAACATTTTAATGCTGGGGAATGATTTTATGCAACAGTTGTATAGTAGTAGAATGCAACTATCTTCAAAAACTATGTTAGAGATATTTGTTTGACACGAATTTTTAAATGTACCATCTTTTCATTCTGAAGAACAATCACAAAAAAGAAAATTTCGAAAAAGTGCTCTAGAAAGTTTTCATTCTAGCCCAATTAATATAAATCGTCCATTTTATTGAGATGGTTAAATATAGGCCTTAGAAGGACTTTTTTATTCCCAAAATTTTTATATAGCGTTATCATCACTAGAGTAATAATACTAAAATGAAAAAAGTGATTTTGAATTTGTTAAGGTCGATATCTTGAAATTCACCAAATGGATGGTCGAGATTCATTGTTGGATGGGTACTAATTTTGACAATATCTAAGGTGCAAATTGAAATTTTTTTCATAAGATTGATTATGAGGATGAAGAAAATGTGTGTGCAAAATTTGGTCATACAAATACCAAAAATATGGTTTTTTAAACATGTGGTTGCATTATACTATTATACAACCGTTGCATTAGATCATTTCCCTTTAATGTACGATATTCTGACAGTCATGGCTATATATAACGACTGTTGTGTATTAGATTATTGTAATTGCCGCAATTTTGACTTTCCAAGCAGCCATTCAATAAAAGTTCTTCATATTTGTCAAAAAAAGAAAGAAGAAGCCACAATCGAATCATAAATCAGTGTCAGGCGGGAAGGGAACCCAATGTTATTAGATTCGCTTCGGAGCTTTCAGCTTGGTCGGAAAAAACAAGCACTTCGACGTATCTGCCGATTCGGGGAAAGGATTCAGATTTTTTAAAAAGAATTAAAATAAAAAATATATATATTTATGTTAATACATTGAAAATTTTTAAAATAAAAAAATAAACAAAAATTTATTATTCTTTGTTCAAACAAGCATGACATTTAAAAAATAAAACTTTTACTACATATATGATCAAACTATCAATATCGACAAACCATAAGAGCTATAGCATCCACATTCATAATTTTGCATTCAGCTAAACTAATATTAGGGCATTACTTCTTGTAGTGAGAGACACCCAATATTATGGGACTGTTTTATTTTTTATTTTTTTTGAGAGAGAGAGATTATTTAACTTTTGAGAGATGGATTTGTGTCACCTATCTCCTTGAAGTGAAGTAGGAAGGGAGAAGTTGACTTTACGTCTTCAGATTAGGTTCTTGTACTTAAGAATAACAGGCAAAACGGGAAGGAAGAGGGATAGGGATGGAAATGGGTCTCGCGGATCGAACCCGACTTAAAAATTAAAATATCTATGTAATGAACTTATATATTTAAAGATAATTCATATATTGAGATCTGAAAAATATTATTGGATCCTGATCCAAATGGTATTGGGGTCCAAGATTTGGACCTAGACCCAACGTGTCGGGTCCAATTTTTGAACCCATACCCAGACCTGGATTGAGTCTATCCCTCGGTCTCGGGTCGGATTCGGTTCCATTGCCACCCCTAAAGGTGAAACCATAAAAGTAAAAATAAATTCTAAAATCATTTTTTTAGTATTTCCCTTTTTATTCAAATTAAATGGCTATAATTTTTTTATTTGCAATTTTAAAAAATATCTAAAATGCCATATTTAAGGCCCTCGAAAGGATTCCAAAATGTAAAAAGTACCCTTAGCTACTTCGGTTGAAACTCAACTCTTCGGCCCAATTTGCAAACTCTCGCTGATTAGTTTGTACAGTGCTTCGCTACGCTTCGTTATTGGCGAAAAACCTGAAGACTTCGGTCACATCGGCAAACCTCTATTTTTTCTGTAATATATATGTGTAGAGCATATCTGTAATATAAATTTATAAACAAATGTTTATATAGGATTGCAATCTTAAAATGTTGAATTAAAGATGCATCTCAAAAATCCATCAGAAAAGCTTGTTTTAATGTTGAAAAACTCTCTAATTGATTATCTCGGCATTTAGATGTGTGAATATGGAAACAAAAAAGATTTTGTACCCCCAAATATAGTGCACCTTGCAACGCATTATCTAAACCATTTATTTTCAAGATTTTCATATCTTTATAGATCTACTTGATTTTAAACCATTTTTTGAGTTTAAAATTTTATAATTAGTTATGAAAATATATTTTCATATAAAGGTGCGGTTTTTATAAGGTTGGAACTTTAAACAATCCAATTAAGGCTCATCTTAAAATTTTATCATAACATGTAATTTTGTTGTAAAAAATTCTTAGTATTATCTTAAAACCTACTTTCATACCTAATTAAAAAAATTTAAATTCCAAAAATAGTTAAAATTAAGTAGACCTATAAATATATGAAAATCTTGAAAATAGACGGTCTAAATAATGTGTTGCAAGATGCACTATTTTCGGGACTCAAAAACTTTTTTTTTTCATATTCATACATCTCGACATCGAGATGATCAATTAGAGTATTTTTTCAACATTAAAACAACATTTTCAATAGATTTTTGAGGTGCATATGTGATTCTACATTTTAAGGTTGCAACTTTATATAAACTTTTCCCTTTAGATAATCATAACAATGTTTTACACTATATATTAAAATATGAGGTGTGTCTTCATTGGATTGATTAAGGTTGGAGCTTTATAGAAACCACACCCATATTTATACTATGAAACATACTTGATATATTATAAATATTTATTATAAAATTTGTTTTTATCTTCTCTAGATCCAAACCTGACCCACTACAGGGGTCAAGCTAGGGTCCAATGAACTGGACCCTACAAGGGTCTTGATCAAGTCTCGGTCCGGCTAGGGCCCCACCACAAACTCAACCTGACTCCTTAACACCTCTAGGACCAATGATAATAGAAACAAGATGAGAATTTAAGAATGAAGGAAAAAGTTTATATAAGGTTGCAACCTTGAATGTAAAATTACATATGCACTTCAAAAATCCATCGGAAAACGTATTAATGTTGAGACACCTTCTAATTCAGCATCTTGACAACGAGATGTTAAAAAAAAACAAAGATTTTGAGTCGTATAAATAATGCATATTGCGATACATTATCTAGACTGTCTATTTTCAAAATTTTCATCTGTTTATAGATCTACTTCATTTTAAAAAAAATTTGTGTTTAAAATGTTATAGTTAGATATGAAAGTATATTTTGATATAATCCTAATAATTTAACCATTTTTGGATTTTAAAATTTTATAATTAAATATGAAAGTAGATTTTGAGATAATCCTAAGAATTTTTTACACCAAAATTACATGTTAGGATAAAATGTGGAGGTGCGCCTTAATTGGATTGTTTAAAGTTGCAACCTTATAGAAACCACACCTAATAATGAATTGGATCAATCTAAAGACATAAAAATATAAATAATAATAATAATAAATAAATGATAAATGATCCTATCGGACCTCCCCCATCCATGTGTGTAAGACCTTAAAGGATCACCATTAAATTTGACGCGGATCAATAGACAAGTCAAATCTCATTCCCATATGTAATAACTTTTCTAGAGATCTGTATCAACTTTAATGGTGACTCACATGGATTGAAGAAAGTCCTATAGGACCATTACTCTAAATAAATAAACACATAAGAATACCAAGACTTATCGTAGTTCGTTAATTGTGACTAGGTGGACGTACGAAGATGAATAATTGCAGTATAGCAGCTCCAAAAAGTGTACTAGTTGTTCTCCTTTATGAGAAATTTGTGTCTTTCTTGGCTAAGAATCTTGTATATTATCTCAAACTCGAACTGGACCCTTAACCTATATTAGTGTTTGAAAAATCAAACCGGCCAAGGGTCCGAGTAACAAGTGAACTAGGTGGTTCAATCAGTTTAACTGGGCAAGTTCCAATCTATCTAAAAAGAATTAAAAAATTTAAAAATATAAAATAAAATTTAAAAATAAATATGAAAAGTATATTTAAAGCATGATTAAACAAAACTCATCCAAATGGAATTGAAAAGTAATGAAAAAATTAAATTAAAAAAAAAAACGATTTGTGACCAGGGATATTTTAAAAAATTTCAAAAAAAATGGGAAAAAGTAATAATAAGTATTCATGGCCAAACACTTCCTAATTTTTCTAAAATGATAAAAATTCAAAAACACATTATAAATAAATCCATTATTTTCTGAAATTTTATATATTTTTTAATTTTTTTAAAATACCTAGCTGAACTACCAAAACCGATTAACTGGATCCGCAAGTACCCGATTCTGATTTGACTAGCCTGTAGCAAGTCGTACGGGTGTTTCACTAGCGTTCACGATGGTCTATTCCCTTTCCAGATTGAGTTGATAGGGGCATTTGACTAACGTACGAGTTGGACCGGCTGAGTTTGAGAACACTGACATACACACACAGTGTTAGAAAGTGTGCCTCGGACTAAGTGACTAATCTTGGCCTGAACCGGTTATTCAAATTGAGTCTGAGTAACTTAGCCAATTAGTGCTGAGTACTTTTGCTAAAAAAAAAAAAAAAAGTTAAAAAATATAAATGATATAAAAATTCCAAAAAACTGCCAAACGTATGTTTAAAGTAAGACAGTTCAAAATGATATTAAAAAAGTAGTTAAAAAATAGATTTTAAAAATTAACATGTGAGTGGGGGGTAGTTTTTTAAATAATTTAAAAAGATGGAAAATTGTAAAAATAAGTATTTATGGCCAAAACACTTTCCAATATTAGCCAAAATAATAATAAATAAACATAATAAATAAAAACCATATCCTAAACAAATTCTTTTTAAAAAAACTATTTTAATTTTTAAATTTTTTTTAATATCTCTGAATTTGGAGACCAAACACGGGCTCAACAAAGGCCAGAGCCTGTCAAAAACCCCAAATTTTTTACGGGAAAAGTTTATCTAGAGCCGAGGCTCTAACAATCAAATTAGAGCCTGCCTCAAAAATTTCACTAAAAAATGTTGTTTTGATGCCCAAATATCCTCAGATTGATTATCTCGATATCAAGATACATGAACATGAGAAAGAAATAGATTTCAAGTTTTGGAAATAATGCAATTTATAATGCATTTTTTGGACCGTCAATTTTCAAGTTTTAAAAGATTTGCTTGATTTACACTATTTTTTAAGCTTTAAACTTTATAAATAAAAATATAAATATATTTTAAGGCTATCATAAAGATTTCTAATATTGGAACCACATTTCTCAACACTATTTAAAGGTAGGCTCTAATTTGATTGTTTAGAGTAGGCTCCAAACAAACCGCACCCATTTGAGTCCAGGGCATTGCACTTCGTTGGGATTTTATTGATATTTTTTAAAAGTTTTTAAAATACCGGGCTGGTGAGCTGGGTATTTTATGTTACCCCATAGAAATTAAGGCATTTCGTTGAAAATTCCGTTAGTTTTAAATACAATTATGTTTCCACTCATACTTCCTATTTAATTAGATAAGGAACTCGAGATTTATTGCAATGCTGGCCATCGTTTTCACCTGATGCTTATTCGGACCTGAAAACTCTAGATTGGGAATCACCTAGTCGGACCGGGGTGTTGGCCACCAACTCTTCTCTCATTTTTTAATTTTTTTTCTTTTTCTTTTAGCTTATCAAATATTATCTTACCAGGAACCCCACCACCCCATAAACCATTCTTTTATTTTTTTTATTTTTTAATATCTTTCAGATCTGTGGGTTGAAAGATCCACCCTATCAATCCATGTTCTCAGACACTGATGCGAACAATGCAAATACACAGAGAGAGATAGAGAGAGTTTAATAAACTCAAAAGGAATGATCAGTGCAAATTCATAGATAATTATAGCTAATAAAAAACACAAGAGGAAGGGACGGCAAATGACAGAGAAAGGTCTCTATTGCTGAAGGAACGTCTTTCCTCAACCAAGTCATTGTCTTAGTTTAATATAATGAATTTGAAAAAGAAAAAAAGGGTTTTGATAGCTAAACAAATAAGTTTATTAATATATTGGACTAGAAGGGAATAAGAAACCCCTTTAATCGAAAGTCAAGTTTTGGTAGCTAAGCATTGAATTAAATAACGCTACCTGATTGAGACTTTAAACTGATCAAGTACTTATTTATATGAGTTGGAACTTTTATACTGCTTCTAATATTACTTGGAAGAATATGCTTCTTATGAATCTTTTATATCAAACGAATCACTAATTTCACTGTAGTTGTCATGATTTCCAAGACCAGCTTCATGGATTTAGTTGTTGTCACTGCTCCATCCATTGTCTCTATTTTTAAAGCTTCAAATCTATGCTGAGATTAGTGTGGTAATAATTATGCCTAGAATATCTTCTCTGTTGATGAGAACAATAGCTCTGTTAGAACACAATAAATAAATCTTAGGAAAATTACATAAAACCTTCTTCATCAAACTTTGTATACATCTCCGCCCCCCCCCCCCCCCCCCCCACCAAAACAAAAATAAAAAAACAAAATATAATTATTTTATTGACGCCATTAACCCATTTGTTTTTTTTTTTGTTTTTCTTTTTTGAGAAAATATGTAATAATTTCATACAAAAATGCCCTTATAGCTTCTATTATATTCTTTTTAAGATGTTAAGGCAAGTCCAGCGCTTGGAGTATCAGATCGGCCTCATTTTTAAGTTCTTTATAGAGATCTAGGACAGCCCGATGCTTGGAGTAGTGAAGTGTAAAACCAGCCTCATTTCTAAGATTTCTTTTAGAGGCAGAGGCTAGTCATGCACTTGGAGTGCCGGACTAACATCGTTTCTAAGTTTCCTCAAAATCCAAAGTGCTGAACGGGCCACTCTTCTAAACTTTTTTCAAAGGCTGAGATCGATCATGCATTTGGGTAGCCGGACCGACCTCAATTATCCCCATACCTAAAAGTTTTGATTCAGGGATCTATGCCACAATAATAATGGCAGGTAAATTGAAGCGAATAAAAAACTGTTGGGGTGGTCTATGTAGAAAATCTTATATCTAGGGAGTTTATATAATTTTCACTAAAGCTTAAAAATAAATTAAAGATAGGGTTTTGTTGTGTCACCAGACTCACCTATTCTAGTGCATCCACCTTTCAATTTTATTTTATTTTTATTTTTTTTTGGTAATTCAGTGTGGAAGATAGATCTCTACCCATTTGTTCAAATAGTTTAGGAGTTAGTTTTTTTAAGATGTCAATGAAAATGGAAATCACAATGTGGTGGCTAGGGTGTGGGGGTGCCATCAACACGACCCCATCCCCTTTCCAAAATAGTTCTATAATGGCATTCACCTTTTCAATGTCCATCATATAGATGGATCTTGGATCCCAAACATTATACATGCTTTGCAGGGAAATTACAACCTTAAAAATAGTCCATTTTGTATTTCTTTTTGGATTGTTTCGCTAAAATTCTTTAAAAATCATCAGATGTACACTATCTTTAGTGCTCTAAATTCATAGATATGAGGCAAAAATGAATTTGTAGTGATTCAAGATGTCATCATCATCATCAGAGTATTTTTCCAACTATTTGAGATTGGCTATACGAATCCTGGTCTACTATTCTACTCTATCAAAGACCATACCCCTAGTGAGGCCATAAATCCCCATAGTGATGTGCATGTTCTAAAATCCTTGAAAGCCCTAGCAGATGCATGAGTGTATGGACACACCAATAACTTTTTATAAATTACATGAATAACTTACCTTAGTTTTACGTCAAAAGTTGAACCTTGGAGTCACATAAGATGGAATAACAAATGAATACCTGTGCTAGCAATCAAATGCAATAGACAAGCTCCAAGTACTTAGAACAGCCTGTTTACCTCATTATTCAACCGAGTATATTCTTTTTCTCACTAGGATTTGTTCATGGAGTTGAAACCAAGGAAGACCTAGAGGACCCACATTCTCAAAATTCTTGCAAGCATTATTATACAATACTCAAGTCTTGCAAGTGTGAAAGCCTAGAGCAATACAAGTTTCTTCAATTGGTGATAGACTTTTTGTAAAATATTAGGCATGTCATATAGTGAGAGAAAGAGTCTCATTTTATATGACTAGTCTTGACTTTGGTATAGTTTTGTAATAAATATCTATGTTATAGAGTTAGAAAGTTTTTGTAATAAAATATCCATGTTAGAGAGAGAGAAAATGTCCCCTTGTCTAAGTTACAAGAGGCATTGATTTGAGACGGTTGAAACTATGTGGGAAGTCATGGTGAAGTGAGATTAGGGTTTCTTGGTTGCACCGAAGGTGAAGCAACCAAGGAAGGCAAGGAGATACTTGGCGTAAAATGTAAAATAATAAATATCTCTATTCTACTACACATGAAGAAGAATAAATGACGATATACAGTTTAGGAAACTGCAAAAAATGATTGTGAAAGACCACACTATTTATTTACTCCTTCAGGTAGAAGATGTATTTAAGAGTATTCTTTTTATCTAAATTTTATTATCCACTTAGAATCACCGGTTGAGTATTTTCACATGACGAAATTGGATTTTGCGTTACTAAGCAATTAGATCTGACAATCCATAACCGAATGATCTCCATTCAATATTAGGAGGTTATTTATATCATGCATATAGAATATGAAGAATTTTCCCCCTTTTTTTTCTTTGTGGTTGGTAGTTATGTCCAGAGTTATATCCCTAACATTTAGGGCTCTAAAAATACCCTCATATAGAATTTTAAGAAATTTACGTAAAACTATGAAAAATATATGGTATCACCCAGTGTTTGCAAAATCGAACAGAAATGGTTAATCAGAAATGGGCCCAAAAACGGTTTAATCAGCCTAACCGGGCAAGTCCCGGGCAATCAAAAAACTATTGAAAAAATAAAAAAGATACAAAAAATAAATCAATCTACTAAAATATGAAAAGTATGTAAAGAATTATTAAAACAAAACGCGTACAAATGAAGTTGAAAGTTAACGAAAAAATATATTTTAATGAATTGATTTTTGAATTAAAGTGAGTATTAAAGACAAAAACAATTTTTAATCTTTACCATAATATAAAGAATATTAAAAAATACATTACAAACTAAATTCTTTATTTTTGAGAATTAATATAAATTTTTTTGAAAAAAATTTTAAATACCAGTCGATCACCAAAACCGTCCAAAATCGGAACCCGCCAGTGGCCGGTTCCGATTTAATCGGACGGTTAGCAGTTGGATCACCTGGTTTTTCTAACAATAGTATCACCACATGGTTGATACTTTGAGGTATATTATGTTGAAGTCTTATTTTTATGGGTCCTTTTTATTTTATTTCTAGTTCAAAAGTTCTAATTTTAAAAAACCAAAACACAAAAACGCTTATAAATTTGGAAGATTGAAATTTCGAAATCTCGAGCTGCCTAAAATGTGTGTTTAAACAATTCGAATGTCCTACTTTCTAATTACTCAAAGAAAAAAATAAAATAAAATACGTAAAAGGTTGGCTTCTGAGTCACCCAAATACATCAATCTATTTGATTGGTGCAGTTCAAGAGTTGGACTTTCAACTAAATACATAGTTTAGGCCGTTCAAGAGTTAACTTTCAAACTACTCAAATGCATTCACTCTTTTTGTGTTTTGTGCAATTCTTAAAACAAGATTTTCAAATCGCAGGAAAATGGGAATAAAAACTTAAAAATTAGGACCTCTAACGGTTTTCTTGGTTTTTCTAGTCCATACATAAATTTCTCTACTATTTTAACCCAAAGGAATACGTACCCGTAGGATCATATAATCTTTTGGCTCTATTTTTTTTTTTTGGATGATAGTTAATGAATATATATAGTATTGTTAGTTTGATAGAACTCTTAAAAAAGAAAAGAAATGATCAAGAAGTTTAAATGTGAAAACCGGATTTAAAAGGTTGAAAATGGGTGAGAGAGAGGAGGAAAAATACGAAAGAGGGTGGTTAAGAGACAAAGAGAAGAGTGCAAGAGAGAGAATAATAGATTGATTAGATTAAAGTAATTATATGGTAGGGAGTAGGAAAGGGATCGAACATTGGAATTTTCCTGAGGTGTGCAACCGAGGAACACACCACAGTCCCCATCTCAGTCAGAAAGCATCCTGCGTAACGTACTGGACCAAACTTACAGACAGGTTCGTCGGCAGAGAGAGACAGAGAGGTGAGAGACAAATTGAGAGAGAGAGAGAGAGAGAGGGCAAGGATGAGAGACAAAGTGTGTGTGAGAGAGAGAAGCTATCGATGAGTGAAGATGAAACACAAGTTAAGAGAGAGAGGCCAAGGATTAAAAAAAAAATTGTGAGAGAAGCCATCGATGAGAGATAAAGAGAGAGAATAAAATGTTTGAGAGAGAGAAGCCATGGATGAGCCATAAAGTGTGTGTGAGAGGGAGAGAGACAGAGATGTCATACATGAGAGATAAAGTGTGTGTGTGAGGGGGAAAGAGAGAATTAAATCTATGAGAGAGAGAGGGATGATGGAAAGTGAGTGTATTTAGAGAGAGAGCTATGGGAAACTTAGTGTGCGTGTGTGTGTGTGATAGAGAGAGAGAGAGAGAGTTGAGCTATTTGGAAATTAAGGGAGAGAGATAGATGAGAGTTATTGGAAATTGAGTGTAATTACGTGGAAGCCAAAGTGAGAGATTCGTCTGTATATGTAAGAAGAAGCCAATTGCATAATGTTGCTCTGCAAATATGAAAAACATTGCTACTCCCCATTGCATTAAGATTGGAAATGGCCGGTGAGCGGTGATATGCTCGGTGCAACCCTACTCCCTTTTGTCCTCTTCAACCAGGCCCCACAATACTCCTTCCCACTGTATTTATTTAACTCTCTCTCTCTCTCTCTCCTTCCAATCTAATTTTGAAGCCTACATACATCCCTATAAATCCTAAAAAGCTCCATACTTGTGTTGTGGATTCCACTTCCAGTGAGTTACTGCAAGACTCAACTAGCTTTGTGCAGTTTATTGGATTATAACATGGTATCAGAGCTAGGGTTTTTCGATTCAATGCCAGACAGGAAGCCAGAAGAGAAGATTGGATTATCTTATGGCCAAAATCCCTGGGTTTGGAGCGCAAAGCAAAGAAACAAAGAAGATGACTCATGGGAGGTGAGAGCATTTGCGCAGGATACAAGCGGCCCGACATGGCCTCCGCGCTCTTATACATGCGCCTTTTGCAGGAGAGAGTTCCGCTCGGCTCAGGCCTTAGGGGGCCACATGAATGTGCACCGAAGGGACCGAGCGAGGCTCCTCCACCCTTCCCCAAACCCTTACCCCAACGCTAATTCTCTTCTCGTCACAACAACCCAGGATTTTCCTAGAGGACTCTGCTTCCTTTATCCCATCCAAAACCCTAACCCTAATTCTTCACCACCCATGTTCAGCCCCAATACCGACCCTACCATAAATTCTATGCCGACTCTTCTCTCGATCTCTCCCCATCCTTCCGACACTACGCACTCATTTCCTTCTCCTTCCTCCGCTCAATACTTCCCAATATCTGCTTCAGCTCTAAGCCACTTGCACAACTTGGAGCACGCTTTCATGGTGGAGGCCGAGGCTCCCATTATGGAGCAAGAAGAAGAGCTAGATCTCGAGCTTCGGCTTGGGGTGAGGGCGGCAAAGTGAAGCATACTGTTCCTCTATTTGTCTTCCTTTATATCAATCTACAAACTATTTGTTTCTTAACAATGATTCCAATGCGTGTTATATTTCTCTTTAACCTAAATGACGTTTTATCCAAACAAGAAAAAATGTACCAAGAAAACAATGCAGTGGTTTTTTTCAACAGTCATTTGTTGATTTCCATACATAAAACCCTAATTGTATGATCAAATGTAAAAACAATGGCTTGATAAAAGAATGTTACTGTTATGTGATTAAACAGTGATTTCCACTAGAAAAAACTGCTTTTTTTATTTATTTGTTGTTATGCACTTTCTTAGGGATTAAGCCTCTTGAGGAATGGGTTCACAGAGAAATAAGGATAAGGTGCAATTTGGGCTTAAAAGTTTTAAGTCCTTAAGTCTTAAAAGGTAATAACATTTGATAGAATCTGCAGCTCTCTTTTTGTCTTTCTCTTCTCTCTAACTTTTCCATGATATTTAGCTCTTGACCTTTATCTTTTTGTTCCCATATGATTGTGCAATCCATGAAATGCTCTTTTTTGTCTCAATTGGAATTGGGTTTTCTTAGGTGACTCCTCTCTCTCTCTCTGTGGCATGAGAAATGAGTAATAGACGGCCTTGTCGTATGTCGAGGACATGTAAGCCCATAGTTTATACATGCCATTGCTGCACTGCAACTTGAGTTTGAGACTTTGAGTACTTAGCTAGCAATCCATGTTCTTCTAATTTAATAAATTAAGCATGGAATTGAGAGAGAGAGAAAGAGAGTCCCAGGTTCTCAAAAAGTAAGTTTGGAAGCAATCTTGGTTGCATATGGACTTTTGCTTTTACCTGACACATAGCCATGAAAGTTGCAAATTATCCTGTGCAGTGCAAACCTTCCTCTCTAACTCTCTCTCTAAGTTAGAATGGAAAGATATACATTAGTTTGTCGATATAGGTAAAAAGATAAAGAGGGTGATCGCATTGGGATTGCTAAAGTTTATGCGTGTGTCAGTTGCCGTTAGAGGTTTAGTCTTCTTCGTGCATGACTGGTCCCCTAACAATAATTGGGTCTCATGAGGGCTGGACCGTATTTTTATATATACGATCCAGAAAGTGTAAATTGTCTCATGAGGGCTCGACCGTATATATACGATCCAAAAAGTGTAAGGCATCCGAGTAGGTGTTCCATCTAAAAACAATGAAATCTAACATTCCAAATATTTTTTATTAGAATTATTATTTCTAATTTTTTAAATTTATTTATTTTTTCATATTCATTATCTCTATATTAGATATTACATGTAATTAAAAATTAAGTCTTAAAATCCATCTCAAAAATAGATTTATTAAGAAGCACACATTTCTACATGTAGCATAGAAACAGGTTCCAACAATAATTACCCTCTTCTCTCTCCCATCTCTGAATTTTCATGTTTCTCTCTCTCTCATCTCCAAATTTTCATGTTTGTCTCTCTCTTTTCAGTTTCTCTCTCTCATCTCAAAATTTGCATATTTCTCTCTCTTCTCAGTTTCTCTCTCACATCTCCAAATTTGCATATTTCTCTCTCTTCTCAGTTTCTCTCTCTCATCTCCAAATTTGCATGTTTCTTCTCCAAATTTGTAGGTTTCTTGTCTCTTATCTAGAAATTTGCATGTTTCTTGTCATCTCGCTCTCATCTCCAAAGTTGTGAGTTTCTTGTCATCTCCCGCTCCAATCTTTCTCTCTCCTCACTCTCTCTCTCTACAAAGAGGCTGAGAATGCCTCAAGAGAACAAAGAAAAGGAAAATGAAGTAAGACAGGAGAAGGATTGAGAAGAAAGAGGAAGGAAAGAATCAGAAAGAAAGAATTTCAGCCAAGTTATCCATCAACAACTGCCGAGGAGCGGTAGAAGGATTGTTGCGTCACTTGATAACATTCAAAAAATCACCTTCTATTATCACATGAGAGTATGAGTCCCCAAGATTGGCTACCCCAAACTTCAAGCTTAGGAGTTCGGCTTCATTAGCCTGACATTGTGGAAGGGTCCCTTTCCCTTTCATGAACTTGACCTGCATGATTCCTTAGGGCTCCCCTATAGCCTGCGATATGCCCATTTTCTCTAGAACTTCCATCAAAATTTAACTTAATCCATTAGTGCAGAGGGGGTTTCCACAATTCAGCTTTCCCAATTCTATGTTTACAAAGCCGGAGAAGTTGAAAAAAAATGCTATGAAAAGAGTTCTTTTGGGATGTTCATGAAGAAAGGATGTGCCGGCGATAGTTCTCTTCTCTCACTCCAATGTTAGCCCTCAAGAGGAATTACAGTCAGTTACAAATTTAAAACTTGGACTCGGACTTGATGTGTTACAGTCTAAACCCAGACTCAACGGTTCGAGCACCAAAGGGTCCATGATTTGGTCAGACTCTAGTTAGTCTATCCAGTACCATTATTATATAAATACTAACACAAATAGTACGTGTCTTAAGTATTTAGTATGTCAACCCAAAAATTCAGTACGACCTTATTGGGCGATTAGTCATACTACAAGACTAAGTACACTTCAAGAAATTTATATACAAGCCCCAGGGTGTAATGTAAGTATTGAGCAGAGCAAAATGCAATTGGAGGTGGTGGCGGCTTGTCGGCTGTTTCTGTTAGCATTAGCATGAGTGTCATGGGTTCGAATCCCATGAACAAAAACGCATTTTATCTATTATGAAATGACGAGATGCCATGTTGGTATAAGAAAAAGAGGACACCAAAAATTAGAAAAATACGTAATCATTATCTAAAATTACGTGGAAAGTTGGGCAACGAGCATTTTTTTATTTTTTCAAAATTGCCCCTCGATCCATCCCCATACCGCTTTTTTTATATAAAATAATAATAATATTTTTCAGAATGGGGATGTGCCCCAACTTTTACGGCAGTTCCCAGTCAGTCTAGGGAACAATTTGAGGTTCCCATCTTTGGATAGCCAGTTTCTTCATTGCCAAATGAGACTATCAACAGTTCGAGGATGGGAACCTCATACCTCTCCAAAACTGAGCTACGGTCAGTCCAAAGAGCAGTCTGAAGTTCTTATACTCGAAATTGCTCATTTATTCATTTCTAAATGAGAATATGGACAATTCGAGGATGGGAACCTTAGACCCTTCTAGAGATCAGCTCTGCTAAGTCTAGGGAGCAGTCCAAGGTTTCTATGCTTGGACCACCCATTTCTTCATTCCTAAGTGAGAATATGGGCCTTCTGATGATATCCTCGAACCGATGGAGCACTGCCCTAAAACTTGGGCTACAACCCTATTTCAAAAATTGTTTAAAAAATTTAAAAAAGCGGTCAAGGATGGCATCCTTGGACCAAGGGGATATTTTGAAAAAATAAAAATAAAACATGTGGGTTGCCCAAAATTGGCCAATTTCGTATTTTCCTATTCTTTTGAGTCCATACATAAATTACGGTAAGAAAAATTATCAACAAGTATGGGCAACATGACAAATCCATTTATACATGTGTTGACATGTGATACGTATCAACACGTGACACAGGAGAATAAGTCAAGTGTTTGTGTAGCACTGTCAGACACCCAATAGGTTAGAGTCACTAAGTTTTCAAACACAAATTTTAATGTTTAATATAGTTATCAAGACCGGACTGGTGTCTAACCGGTTACTGACTATGCCTTAGCATGTCTAATCTAGAGTAAAAACTAAAATTGGTTAAGAACTAATCAAAGAAACCATTATTTGACCAGTTGTAGCTAGTCCAATAGGCTAGTTTCAACTGGTTTAATAGGCCAAACAAAGTGGGCAGCTTTTTCTCTAAAATATTGCATATTTTTAAGTTATTTTTCACATTTTTTAATATTTTTAAAATCCAGTCAAATCAGTTCAACTAGAAGTTAGACTGATTTTGATTAGACTCGACCCCCACCGGTTCGATGGCCAAGTCGATCCTAATAGCGTTGATGTTTATATTTGACTACACTACACTTATAAGCTTGATTGAATATGAAATTATTCATCTCAAAGATAATTACAGACAAACTTGATCTCAAAGCTTTAGACTCTTTTGTAACTTCATCTCAAAGCTTTAGACTCTTTTGTGTAGCTATGTCTTGATTTTTATGATTAACCTAATATGTATCCTATTTCGACCCCGGGCCCTCATGCTCCTAACCCTAATTGATGGGTCTGGGGGCATGCCTCCAACTGAGGGGTGGGCGGTTCGAGAGGAGGAGCCGCCTCCCATTAGAGGAAACTCAGAATATGCTTTTCTAGGTGAAGGTAAGAGACAATAATTAAGGTCTCTAAGTATAAAGTCCGTATGCGTGTTTGGCTCGAAGAAAGAGATTTTTTAAGGGAGAATGTCTAGTACTTTAGGAGCTACCATAGCCCTTAATTGTTATCTCATGCAAAAGTAGTCATATTTGTGACAAACCACATAAATTTTAATGGATTTCTTATGTTTTATTTCATGTCTAGCGGTATGACTAGTGTGTTTCTTGTCCGCTCTTATTCTTTTTTCTTTCTCATTTGACCGCAACAAAACTAGTTAAGAGTTTTGCACAATACAAATCCCATAATTCAAATACTAAATATGGCAAGAAATGTGATCAAATTTCATATAAGATTCAGATTATGATCAAATTTCCTGTGAGATAGAGATGATCATTCACATTCCCCTTACAAAATATAGACACTAAACACTAATTATTTATATTCAACCATTGTCATTTTTTTATCTTACTATTTTTTTTATGAGACTGGAATTGGGTTTGGGGCGATTAGCATTCTTATTTTTTATCAATCTTAAGTTTAATTTTATTTTTTTATCGATCTTAAGTTTTTAATATCTTTCTTTATTGAGAGGAAAATAAGAATAAGAATTGCCAGAATTTAATAGTGATTGGGATTTTTTATGAGGCAAGTTAAGGCTTTAAGATTTCTTTTCAAATAAAAGACAAGGAAACAAATATAGGAAGACTCTTGTGAAAAGATCTTTTAGGTTGGATGCCCTCGAAGACCTACAGAGAGGGAATACTCAGTCACAATTTATTTTTGTTTATCCGATTTACTCTACTTTTTTATCCCTCCCAGCATTAAGTGGTGTCAAAGTTTTAGAAAATTCATCCATAAACATGTTGCCAAAGCCCGCTTTTGCAATCGAGGATTTGCTACCACAAATCATGAATATTGTGAGTCAGCAAGGAGGTACTCTAGTAAGTTTAGCACCAACTCTCCCCCTAGGGATAAATCAAGCTTCAGGGCTAGGGCCAATGCCGATCCTATATGTAATGAGAAAATTTTGATGTAAGAATAACAACATATGAAGCATCTTTGAAATCTCTATATCAAGGTTGATCTCCTCAAATTTCATGATATGCTCCACATCAAGTGTTTTATTAACTAGTTGAGTATGGTAAAAAGTTTTTTTAAATAGAATAAAACATAACGTGTGGTTTGCAAAAGGTTGCAACCTCAAACAATCAAAGTACAGTGCACCTCTATACTTTGTTCTGAGATGCAACTTTGGTATCGAAAATTCTTAGGATACTGAATAATCTATTTTTATATCTAGTTGTGAAATTTTAGACTCAAAAAATGGTTCAAATCACATAGATAAAGCCATGAAAGTCTTGACAATCGACGATTCGGATATATATACATCTCCAAGTCCAAATGAACAATTAGATGTTTTTCCAATATCAAAATAATATTTTTCGAAGGATTTTAGAAGTACACCTTAATTCTACATTTTAAGATGTCAACCTCGTATATAACTTTTTTCCTTAGATATTTTATTAGTTGGTTCGTAGAACATATCTTGAATTTCAAACTTCTAAATAAATTATGTAACCAATGAAATCAAATAAAAACATTTTCAATGATTGAAAAAAAAGAGAGGAGAGAAAGAGAGATATTTATATACAAGGGAGCACATAATGTTAAAGCCAAACCAAAAAAAGGAAGCAAAACAAGTAAAAAATTGTTTTCATAGTCCGCTCATGGCTATGCATTTTGCAATAATAATTGCATAATTATTATTAGGACATTTTCAGAACTTCATCTTATAAATGTTGGAATTAAAAGATCAAGTTTCATGTAAGCTATATTTTATGCTAAAGTTTAAATTTTTCAAATTTTTTACTCTTTAATGAACTTCTGACTTGAACATCCAATGTCCCAACTACTCTTTGTCCTTTTCTTATGTTTGAATGCAATTCGGACATTAATTGTATGAACCGCATGGAGCCAAAGAGCAATTCAGATCGATTGGTCGGTTTGTTTTGATTAAATTATATTGTTGTACTTTTTAGGAACATCCAATATCCCAAATGCTCTTTTAGGTCAAAAAACACAAGTGTAGGTGTTCAGATATTGGATATCTCAACATTTCGATTTACAAAGAAGCGGTCCAGACATCTAATATTTGAACTACTTTTAAATTAATAAAAAATAAAAAAGTAAAAAAGAAAGTGATCTAGATATTGAATGTGAACGAAGAAAATGTTCATACAAGATAATAAAATCTTTTGACATTTTCCACTTGATCATTTTAAGAAGCAAATGATTTTGGGCCCCTGAAAATGTGGGGGAAATGCTCATGCCAGAGAATAACATATGGGAGGGAAATGCTCATGCAAGAGAATAAAATCTATTGCCCCTTGATCATTTTAAAAAGGAAATGAGTTTGGACCTCTTTTTAAAGAGAGTGTATACTATGCTCCTTTGGAAGCATACTATACATTTACTCCCTCAAGCAAAGCACTTGTTCGGGAGATTTTTTTTTTATTTAAAATTTTGGGAGCTATCTAATTATAACTAGATGATTATTGTCATAAACAATAAAAAGGTCGAATTTTGAGTCACTGAGCATCTTGATCACTCCCTCCAAAGATTGGATAGTTCCAATGCAATCTTAGATAGAAAGTGACAGTAAAATTCTTTTTTTGAGGTTGGTTACCGAGTTCTACATATCACTTTCCCAAAATTTAGGATCCAAAAAGTGTTCCTAATGTAAGTTTTGCCAAAAGATTTCATACTCCCATTGGAGTACACCATCCATCTACTCCAAACAAAAGATTTCCAACTCATAGTTCGCATGTCTCTTCTTAAATCATGATTTTTTCAAAAAAATCTCCAATTTCTTTTTAAAATCCATTAAGAACTACACGTTTTTCAAAATATAATCGTGGTTTTTTTAATGGAATCAATAATATCATCATCATCATCATAACCTTTTCCCAATTAATTGGAGTTGGCTATATGAATCCTAGTTCACTATTTTACTTCATTAAAAGTCATACCCCTTAGTAAGGTTATAAGTCCCTATATCTTTTCGGACTACTTCCAACCATGTGTATCAAATAGTGAGGCCATACTCTCTTAAAAGCCATACCCTTCGCCCTCATTTGTAGCAACAATTCCTTCTATCGCTATGTTCCCATTGTGGTCGTTATTTAATAATTTTTGGAAATAAACTCTCCATCGTTGACCTAGTCATCCTTTACTAAGACCGTTTGATTCTCACTTTTAATCCATTTAGTATGGTTTAGATCCCTACATTTTTTCACTCCTACTTTTGCTAATTTGAAGATATATTTTTCACACTCTCTTGTTCTCAGTTTATTGTATAGATTATCATATTCATTAAGTTAATGGAACCAATATAAATCCATATTTTATCTTTTCTCAAATAAACATTTCAAAAACAATTTCTTCCCCATGCTTTTATTTCTTCATGAATTCAAGATCATTAAATTTTTTTTTAGAGATAAGCACATTAAAAGGAGGAGTAAATTAAGAATCTTGATTTAACAAAACATTTAATAAAAAAAATGTTCCAACATGTTACTTTAAAAAATAAGCAAGAAAAAAATGCAGGCAATATATTCCTAAAAACAAAAAAGATATCATGATAATCATATATCTCAAAATAATAGGTAGAGATAGAAGAAGAGTAATCCAATGGAAATTCATTTTTTCTCTGAACTTAGAGCATCATTATGAAGAGCAAGAGAGATATTTAGAGAAAACTAAATATTTTGGCAGCTAGGAATTCAGGGTGAGATTTGAATTTTTGGATTTGTTTAACCATTTTGTTACTTTCTTTCTGCATAAAGAAGTTTGATTAATTTCATATTTTTATTTTTTATTTTATTATTATAACATAACATTTTGAATGGATCACTATTTAATATATTTGGGCTTCTGTGTTTATTAACTACAATCCAATATCTTTTCTTTTTCTTTTTTTCCAAACAATAGTTCTATACGTTGGGCTGCAGTTGTTGTTATTTACTAATATAGCTCTTGTGTTTATATTGATGTTGTTATTTCATTGTATGTTCCAAATAAATTTATGATATGTTTTAACTACTAAAAAACTATGATATATTTTATGCCGTTACAATAGAATAAAGATTATTTCTGGATTTGTTGAAAGTTTATTTATAAAAGGGTATAAAATATTACTCTAATGATAGGACATACAATGAATACTATTTTTGGATTTGTTGAAAGTTTAGATAAAAATTTATAAAATATTACTCTAATGATACTAGATAAGGACATAAAATGTTGTTCAATAACTTTAATGTATCCATACGATAACTGCAAATCATAATTACAGATTGTGTCATCTTTACATGTATATGCTATTTTCACTCCATTTTTTTTTTGGGCTAAATCTTAAAGATTCACGATTTGTTAACTTATCTTATTTTGTAGTGACTCGTATTTTTTAATGGAAAAGTTTATATAGAGCCAAGGTTCTAAACAATCAAATTCGAGCCTACCTCAAAAATTTCACTAGAAGATATTGCTTTGATGCCCAAATATCCTCAAATTCATCATCTCGATATCAGCATCCATGGACATGATAAAAAAATGGATTTCAAGTTTTTAAAATAGTGTATATTGTAACACACTTTTGGACTGTCAAATTTCAAGATTTTTAAGTTTTCATAGATCTCTCAATCTACATTATTTTTTAAGCTTTAAACTTTATAAATAAAGATGAAAATATATTTTAAGGCTATCAAAAAGATCTCCGATATTGAAACCATATTTCTCGATACTATTTGAAGGTAGACTCTAATTTGATTGTTTAGAGCCTAAGCCGCACCATTTTTTGATGCATTGACTTTGTAGAATAAAATTAATTTTATTACTAATATTTTAATGGAAAAATTACTAAAACTCCCCCAAAATCAGCTTTTTAGACTTTTTACCCCCTCCCTTTCAAGTTTCCTCACTCTTTTTTTAAAAATAAATAAATTTTTATTACTAATACCCTCAAATCAGTACATACCAAAATACCCCCCCATTATTCTACCCTAAATTTACTCTTACTCTTCCGGTAACAGTTTATGGTTTCTTTTTTCTTCCTCGCGTTTTCACCGTTGGTCTCCCTTAACTTCTTCTTCTTCAAGATTTGGTTTCTTTACCCGTTTTTACCTCGCGTTTTCACCATTGCCTTCTCCTCCCTCTTCGCGGGTTGCAGGTTCGTCTCCTTTCTTTCTCTTTCCTCATAGTATTCCCATTTTTCTCTCCACAGTTTTTCCCCCATAGTTTGGATGAGTTCTTTATTCCTATTTCTTCTCTTCAAATAATCGATTCTCTCTCTACAATTGAAGGTGTCATTGCCCATCTCAAGTTTTTTCTCTCACACGAGTCTCTACGAAGGCCCCATAAAGCATAGCTAGCTCAGCTCGATTTTTAAGGCCCAAGTATGAAAGAATAGTTCATTTAAATATTTAAGAATATTTTTTATCTAATATTTATGTTGTAACTTCCACTTTGGGGTTAAAGATTGGAATGTGAAAAAGTGTTTGTTAATTAAGTGAAAATGTGCATCCAAAGCTTGTTAATTGTGTTGAAATTTATGCTGTTTTTTATGAAAATATGGATGAGAACCTTTCCCTAAATTATGTTGTTGGGTTTTTATTTAGCCATATTTGCGGTATTTAATTTGTCATTGACCATTGAAGGAATGGATATGTAATTCTTAAGATGTATTGATTTTTTATTTAATTTTTTATAGGTATTGTCAATTTCTCTTTATTGTATTTTAAGGTATGAATGTTATTGGTGGTACTAATTTTTGTCTGTTTTTTTTGTATTATGGTGATCTTATAGATGTTGATCCATTATATTTATTTTGTTTGGTTCAAAGTTAGTAGCAATTCTTGTTTACAATAATCTTTCTTAAAATTTCCGTAGTTGTTGTTAAAATTATTGAAAGATTGGATTGATAATGGCTTATAATGAAATGAATTTTTTTTCTTAATTTGTTATGGATATTGCCATTTTATCTGTATTTGTCAATGTTAGATATGATGTGATTGAGGGACTAGGAGCCCCTGTTTTTACCTCTAGTTTTGTACGTGATTGTTTTATCATTTTCTTAGTTTGATTGTTTTGTCATTTTCTTAGTAGTAATTCTTATTACCAAAAGCTTTCTTAAAATATCACAATAAGATCATTAAAACACAATAAGCATAGGTCAAGTTCAAGGGTAGCATTTATGATGTTATATATGCATTGTATGGAGTAAATTACTTCAAATTTTGTGCAGGATAAAAGAAAATGGGTGATAGAAGATTAATTTATTGCATTTTCGGTGGAGAACTCCAAACAAGTAGCGATGGGACTTTAGATTATATTGGTGATGATGCATTTACCTTTTTCGCTAACTGTAGAACTAAGTTAAATGACATGCGAAAATACATAGCAGATCGTTTCTCACTTGACCTGCATTTCATATCACTGAGGTATTTTGTCTCGAAAAATAGAAAATTTATGGTAAACCTATTCATTAATGATGATATTGGTAGGATGTTGAATGCCCATGAAGGCGAAAATCAAGTGTTAGTGTATGTATTTCATGAGAGCAAACGTTATTGTGGAAATGCTTCACATAATACTATAACAGTCGAAGAGGTCAGACCCCCACAACCATCAAATGCTTTGGTATATGGTTCTGAACAAAGCAATGCACTAAGTTTGCTTAGCACATGGGAGGATACACTTATTGCAGTAGGACAACAATTTGAAACTTTAGAAGATTTTCGAAAAGCCCTTAGCAAGTTTGCTATAGCAAACCATTTCACATACCGTCTTGTTAAAAATAAATCAGGGGTATCGTGTAAGGGCAAAATACAAAGGTGATGGATGCAAATTGGAGATATATGTTGCGAAAGTTGGCAGGACGGATGTTTTTCAAATCAAAACATGGATAAAAGACCATTCATGCAATATTGGAACAAGCCCTGATGTACGGAGAATAGCGTCATGAAAGTTTGTAGCATCTTTAATCAATGACAAATTAAGTGACACTGCACACTACAAGGCTAGAGAAATCATGACTGATTTGTCTCGAAATTATGGGGTAGAAGTACCTTATTGGAAGGCTTGGCGAGGAAAAAAATCACCCATCAAAGACATACATGGTTCGCAAGAGGAGGCATACAACCAGTTACCAGCATATTTAAACTGTATGATGGAGACGAATCTTGGTAGTTATGCGACAGAACAAGTATGGCCAAGTGGTAGATTTCATCGATTATTCTTAAGCTTTCATTAGCCAATACATGGCTTTAAAAATGGATGTCGTCCACTTATATTTCTCAATGGGACATCACTGAAGGCACGTTACCTTGGGACTCTACTTGCTGCCAACTCACTCAATGGGGATGGACAAATGTTTCATGTTGCATTCACAATTGTCGATGCCGAAAGTACCGATAGCTGGTTATGGTATTTGGAATCTCTAAATATTGCAATTGGGGCGGATTGTGAAATCACTTTCTTATCAGATAGACACATTGGTCTAGTTGATACTGTCTGTCAAGTTTTTTAGAATACTCATTATGCCTTCTGTGAGCGTCATTTAGCGGAGAATCTCAAGAAGGAAGTAAAACACATACCTGATGATGTTAAGAAGGCAGTTGTATGCACATTTATCGGAGCATGTAGAGCATATACTCAACAAGAGTATTTGGATAAGATTATGAAAATTAGATCACTTTCTAAGGATGCATTCAAGTGGTTCATGGAAGCATCACCAAATCGTTGGGCCACATCACAGTTCAAGGGTAATCGATATGACCAAGTTACAACCAATGTGGCTGAGTCATATAATAAGTGGATCCTAAAAGCATAAGATATGCCAATTCTGTAGTGTGTAGATGTAATTAAGAGACAAATCATGGAACTAATTGTCACTCGCAGTTTGAAAGCTAAAACCTGGAGTACAACACGCACCCCAAAAGCTCAAAAAAAATTATAAAAAATCGTTAAACAATCACTTTCCATTAGGGTAACTGTGGTATCAAATGGAGCAGTATATGAAGCAATGAGTGATCGCTTTAATTATACGATAAATAATATTACATGAGAATGTGAATGTCGAGGTTGGCAAATAACAAGTTTGCCATGTAAACATGCATGTAAAGCTCTTCAAGTACTGAATAGGGATCCTGTTGACTACTGTGAAGAATAATTTACAGTTACAAAATTGCGTGAAATATATTATGTGCATATCATGCCAGTTACTTTGATCGACTTGTCTGGGCGTAGTTTACATGGATAGCTTCTTCCAGATGAAGTAAGAGTGCTTCCACCTCACTCAAGACACTCCCCTGACCGACCTAAAAAGAAGTGTATCGAGACGCATGAGGTACCAATGCGACCTATTCACTGCAGTCGGTGCAAAGGAATAGGTCCTAACAGGGCAACATGTAAAGCACCTACTTGAAGGCATATAAATGTAAAGCACATCTACTTATGAGTTACATTTGTTTTTTTGTTAGTACATATACTCATGTTATTGCTTTTATTATTCTCTTTTTTGTTATTGTTGTAGCATCAACTTGTCATTATTTATTGCCAACTCATATGGACATATCATCTTAACTGATGTAGCGATGCAAGACCCAAAACAGTCAAGAGGAACAAGGGACCCATCCACTTCATCCGATCAAAGGGAAATTGTACAATAGTCTATTTACTTTACTTTGTGATTGATATTATTTTGGTAATTCTTATATTGCTTATAACTAATGTATGTCATTTTTTATTAAACTTCATTTCAGAAGAAAAAAAATTACGTATTAATGAATCAACAAAGACCCTTAGGAAATAGGAGCTAGATCCATGACAGATAGCTTTAGTTGAAAATACCAAATTGAGCTCTTTGATAGACATTGGGGTCTCTAATATCGATTGCAATCTATTAAGGGATTTTACAGAGAAATTGTGCAAGGCAACGAATACTGCGGGTTTGACTGTTGGTGAGATGACTCCAACCTGGCATATATTAAGGATGCCTGTAACAGGAGAGCCTGTAATAGACATCAGATCTACAGACTACAAAGCTTTCATCATGGAGTACTTAGGAGATTGCCCTAAAAAAGATAAATTAAGACGTTTAAAACATACTTGGTTGAGAACTAAATTCGGGCAACTACCAAATTAAAACTCCTTCAACACACTCAAGCCTATCTACTTTATTTAGTGGGCACAACGATATTTACCGACGCATCTCAAGGGTCAACGCTTACAAGTTACCTACAACTATTTCGATATCTCGATGAGGCTAGAAAGTATGCATGGGGTGCAGCAGCACTTGCCTTTTGTTATCATTCATTATCAAAGGTTGCGAAAGGGGAATCGCATTTTAGTGGGTCAGCAGCATTACTACAGACAATTTTCAACTTTCTTTAGTCAATATTTAGATATATACAGTCTTATTGGCTTCTAACTAATACTTTTATTTTTTTCTTTTTGGTAGTATTGGATCTATGAGTATTTTTCAGCTCTAAGCCCCAAACCCAAACTATAGCCATAGAAATGCCTAGAGCTTGCAAGTAGAAGAAACAACCACGCTGTAAATGTTCATTAACAGCGTTTGATGAAATCTCAATTGACATGGTTAATGTTATTATTTTTGTTATAAGTAACATGGTTAGAAGTAAGTTTTTATGATATATCAATTGAGAGTGTTTAATGCAAAAACCCTTTAACAGTGTTGTGTTATGTTATTGTTGTAGGTGAATTGGCAACTATATGAGCACTACACCCCAGTAGATACACTCAGTAAGGAAAAAGCATTGTGCAGATCATATTTGATCAGTTTTCACATTGCAGATTACTATACACGTCGGATCATGTGCTGTAACAATTTGGGAAGATGCAAGCCATTTCTGTTGGGCCACCCAAGTGGGAGAGGAGGGAGAAGGTCGGTCTACATCCCACTCATTTGGATTGATGAGTTGGCTAGCGAGATAAGCGACTGCATGCAATGTTATCAAGGCAGCCACGGATAAATATGGTGGAATGCTTACAAAAGATTACATTGCCTGGTACAGCATGTTCACCCATAGATATGGAAGTACTCCCATATACCCCCCACCGCAGTCGCAATCATATGTACCGGCCCCTCGCAGACAAGAGGAGATTGGAATATTATTTATTTTTTGTATTTCAGTTTTTATTTACTTAAAGTAAGCAGTATATTTATGTTGTTTTATATTATCTACTTGCAACGATTAACCTGTATAAGGATGTTATAAGCTACACTTCATGGTGAAGTATTAGCAGGGGAATCCCGACGTCATGTACAAGCTGCCCACGATTTATTAATGTAAAATACTCTTGTAGATAATGCCGAGGAGATGGTGGAGGCCGATGGTGGAAGTGAGGGTGATGAGACAGATGGTGGAGATGACGACGAGAGCGAGGAGGGAGATAGTGGAGATGAAGAAAGCAAGACAAACTAGGGAGATGGTGCAGATGAGGAAAGAGAGACTGAGGGCAGAGATGGTAGAGATAAGGAAAGAGAGAGCGAGACTGATGAGGACAATGAGAAGAGAACCAAGAGCAAAAATAATAAGGGCAAGGGTATTGCAAGTTGACCAAAGAAATGGTTGAGGTCAAGAAAGTGAAAATATAATATTTTTTAATGTATTTTTGTTGAGACAATGTAAATTGTTGTCATTATGTCAATGGATGTATTTTTTTTTTAAACTATGGTTGAGGCGAAGAACATAAATTATATTATTTATGGGAGACAACTGTAAATTGTTGTCATTATGTTAATGGATGTATTTTTTTTTGAAACTATGGTTGAGGCGAAGAACATAAATTATATTATTTATGGGAGACAAATGTAAAATGTTGTCATTATGTTAATGGAAGCAATACCTTTTTAAGTTGTTTTTATTGTCATACTAGCCAGTTAATGAAGATGTAATGTATTCTTTATCAATGTAGTTCCTGCTTTGAAACTTGATCAACCATATGCCAATGTATTCTTTATTAATGATTTTGTAAAGATTGATATGATATGGTTAACAAGCAGGAGGGTGCTAACAAAATTGTTGATGGGTCCATTTTCTTTGATCATTGCATAAGCACTTACATGTTCATAAGCTAATGCATGTCATAAGCCAATGCATGTTCTAAGACAAACTTGGTCAAGCTAATGCATGTTCATAAGCCAATGCATGGGCCAATTTATTAGAAATACATCATTTTTTAATTCTTCAGAGCAGTCCGGCAAAAATTGAAAGCACTTCAGCAAAAAGAGAAGGCGAGCCAGCATTTCAAGCAGGTCACTCCGGCACACGACTTCCTGGACACATGACCAATCCTGCACTGTATTCCCTCGGTCGGCTAAAGTTTCACTGGATTGATGAGCGCTCCGGCGTTCCTTGCAGGTAAGTCAAGCATTCAGCTTCCTAGACAAATGACCAGTCTAGCACTCTATCGCATCGAACCGGCAAAACCCTCACTGGAATCATGTACACTCCAGCATCTACAGTACAACCGTCCAACAGTTAGTTTCCTAGAAACACGCGCTCCGGTGTTCTCTAAACTCAGTCCGAGAATTTCCTTTTATGTCAAGGTCAATCCGACATTGTACCATGTAAGTCTGGTGATTGTGTCGACCACTCCGGCAGGATTTCAACGCATTATGGAGCTCCTTACTGGATGCACTCTGGGATTGTTTGTATCATCGATCCAGCAATATTGAGCCTCGATCTGGCATTTCGTGCAGGTCACTCCGGTATTAAGCTTTCGGGACAAACAACCAGTCTGACACTTCATCGCATTGTACCGGCAAAAAGCTCACTGGAATCAATTGCGCTCCGGCATTCGTAGTACAGCGACCCAACAGTTTGGTTCTTGAAAATTATTTGTATGGTGTCCACTTGACACGGTCTGTCGATTTTCTTTTGGGTCAAGGTCAATCCGGCATTACACCACAACAGTCCGGTGATTTTGTCGACCACTCCGGCAAGTTTGCAACACAGTCCGAAGCTCCTTTACTAGAGGCACTCCAGAATTGTTTGTGCAGTCAATCTGGCGATAGTGAGCAGCGATCCGACATTTTTAGGGGCACATCAGCAATTTATTGGAGCCGTCCGGCATCTTACATACTGTAATGTATGCACTCTGGCGTTCATGAGCAGCGACTCGGCATTCTTGTGCAGCATTCCGGCAATTCCTATGAGCAGTCCGGCATGAGCTTATATATCTCAGACCACACACTCCGACATTTTTTTGTAGTAGTCCGGCAATTGGATTACTGTAATGTGCGCAGTCCGATTTTCATGTGTAGCGACTGGGCATTTTGGTGCACCAGTCCGGTGATATATGTGCGTAGTCCGGTAGTCTCCTTATTTATCATAAACCGTACACTCCAGCATATTACTGGATCACTCCGGTAATGCGCTTACTATAATGATGTGCAAGCCGGCATTCGTGAGCAGCGTTCCGACATTCTCTTGGATAAGTATGGTGTTGTATGTGTTTAGTTGGGCGTTATGCTTTACCTACTAGAGTGGGTTCAGTATCTGTGCGATACGGCCTTAGTAATCTACAGTCCGACCTATATTTTGTCCAGCAAATATTTAACGCAGTCCGATAAAAATGTAATTGGGTCCGTCCAAGTAATTTTTTCGTACGTTGATATTACAGTGAGGGGCATTTTCGTTAAATAATATCCAATTTTTTTATTTGGGAGTATTAGTAATAAAAGTTGGTTTTCTTAAAAAAAGAGTAAGGAAACTTTAGAAGGGAGTAAAGAGTCAAAAAGCTGATTTTGGGGGTAATAAGTAATTTTCCCTATTCTAATTTACTGATATTATAAAAATTCATCTGCTTAGCGAATTTATTCCCTAAGCAATAGAAGCGAATTAGATTCCACCCCATTGATATGTATAAACGAGTCTAGAGAGAGAGGGTTGAGTGAATTTGTCTTTGCAGAGGATCAGTTTGGTTTCTCTCTCTAGATCTCCATCATCAATGGGAGGCCCCTCAGTGAAAGAGCAATTGGGTGAGCTGGACCAGGCTTCCTTTCTCTCTCTACTCTCTAAAATCATTGGAGAAGCAAGGCATGTCCAGAACAACCCACCTGAGCTCATCCCCAAAGAGGACAGGGTAGCAAGGCATGTGCTTGAGGTTCTCTCTCCTCTCTCTACTGAGAATGGTGGCCCTCTGCTTGTGAGGCATGTGAGCTATGTGGAGGGGAGGGGGAATGTGATTGTTGAGTACCCAGGGACTGAACCAGATAGGGTTTTCTCATTTGTGGGGTGCCACATGGATGTTGTCACTGCTAATCCTGAGGATTGGGTGGGTCTCTCTCTCTCTCTCTCTCTCTCTCTCTCTCTCTCTCTCTCTCTCTCTCTCTCTCTCTCGTGATGTCGTCTCCTAAGGAATTGATTTCTCTCTCTTGTGGGGTGCCATATGAATGTTTTCTCCGCTCCTGAGGATTGGGTCTCTCTTACACACACAAAAAACTAAGACTAAGACTAACTGATCATCATAACCAGCAAACTCTTTGCTCTTTTCTTAAGAAATTTATGAAAGCCTCTCTCACTCTTTCTCATGAAACTAAAAGTAGATGACCATTATAACCAGAATTCTGCGATTTCTTCTATAAATTTTTCGTTCTTTTTTAAATTATTTTGTTGGGCAGGACTTTGATCCTTTCTCTTTGAGCATCGATGGCGATAAATTACGTGGTCGGGGAACCACTGATTGTTTGGGGCATGTAGCTCTTGTGACAAGCCTTATGCAGAGATTAGGGCAAGAAAAGCCTAAGCTGAAGTCAACTGTTGTTGCTGTGTTCATTGCTAATGAAGAGAATTCTTCAGTGTTGGGGGTTGGTGTTGATGCGCTTGTTAAAGATGGCCTACTTGATAAGCTCAAAACTGGTCCACTGTGAGTATGCATTTAATTGTCTCACTGAAACCGATAAAAGAAGAGAAATGTGTTTGATATTAAACTTTGAGGGACAAAGAGATGCATACCACCTTTATAGGGAATCTTTAGTAGACAAGTATGAAACGTGGAGAATGGAGATTAACATGTCACTTTGAGTAGCAATAGATTATGGCATGATTCTCCTACTTGTGATCCTGTTTTGGAGTCATTTTTTTCAGACTTTAGTAGTTGCAACTAAAAAGCTTCCTAATTATGTATTAGTTTAATTCATATGGTAGTTTTCGTTTTATTTATCAAAAACAGTATGGTAGTTTTTGTTTTTTTCCTTTTTCTGTTCTTTGCTTCTTTCTGGATGGTTCTCATGTTCCCAACTGAGAATTCAAGGAGGACCATACTCTCTCCATGATTCCTCATCTTTTTCTTGCTATTCTTTTGTATTTTGTGATCACATGTTTGTGTGATGAGTAATCGCATTATTTCCCCTGGAGTAGAAATCTATGTGTGATTCATGCTTCTCTCCCTTTCCTAAACACAAATAAACATATTCTACTACACTGAAGTGGATCTAATTGAGTCTAATAGAGAAACATTGAAATACCTTAACCTTTATAGTGATTGTTTGAATCTCTAAACCATAACCATGTTGGACAATTCTTTCTTTTATTTATACGAAACATTTTTTCTTCTGTAAGTATATTTTATTGATGGACAAGAAAGGAGTACAAATGCTCCATCACGTTCATTTAAGTGTCTGATTTCCTCGAGATGTCTCAATGAATAGGACTTTCCTTTCTGATCCAGCATATAATTTTTAAAGACTCCCATTCCACAATCCACTGCAAATTTTCAAGAGGAAGTTAGGCTTCCTAGTGAGTATTTTTACAGGGTTCTCATGTTGTATAGATGGCTACCAGGGAGAATCTCATTAAGGTCAAGGTTTTCACTAATCAACTATGATGTAGCTATTCATTAAGGAGAATATTCTTGCTGATAACCATCTCCATTTGACAATATTCTCTCATCCTATTATACATTTTTTTAAAACAAAAAGTGGGGAAAGTTTCCCAAATTTTGTATATTATTATCAGTAAGATTCTTGTCCTTAACGATTCTTTACATGGGAATTTGCTTCACGACTTTTTTCAGATGTCTCTTTCAGTCTAGCTGTAAAACATAGTACACCTCAATCAAAAACTTCTTTATTCCCAATTCCATATTCTTCTGTCCAATCTCTCAAAAGGAATGACAATCATTTATCGTCTCTTTCAGTCTAGCTGTAAAAAATAGTACACTTCAATCAAAAACAACTTCTTTATTCCCAATTCCATATTCTTCTGTCCAATGTCTCAAAAGGAATGACAATTATCTCTCACAGTGCCTCTTAAATTTGAGAGGATTATTTCCTGTTGCATATGTATTTTACAATTAATTGCTTTAATTTCCATTATTGTTCAATGGGTGATACAACTCATGATTTTTCTGGCAAATTATGGTATCACATTATCTTTGAAAGAAATCAACTATTTCAAGCAAAACTGAAACATTGATACATTGAGTATAATCCAATATATTCATGTGCCATTATTTTAAATTCATTCAGTTATGGTTCTATTCTTCTAGGTTTTGGATAGATACAGCTGATAAACAACCTTGCATTGGAACTGGAGGAATGATTGCATGGAAACTTCGATCAACGGGGAAGCTTTTCCATAGTGGTCTCCCACACAAGGTTTAATTTAGTACCGAACACGCTTTTCCTTGTAGCAAAGTGTTTTTTCTTTTTCTTTTTCTTTTTCTATTTCTTTTTCTTTTTCATTTTCTTTTTCTTTTTCATTTTTTTGTTTTATTTCCTTTTTCATTTTGTTTGCTGAGTCTCAGTTTTGAACCTTAATTGAACTCCTCGTTAATAGAAAATAAAGAATTTTGGGGAAATGATTGGAGAATAGGAGTATAAATGCATGCTTCTAGAAACAAGAAAATTTTGGGAGAAGTTTGGTGAATGCTTTGGAAAAATGCATGGAAGAAGTGGAACAAGAAAGCAGTGGGATAATGCATGGGTAATGTGATTCTATAGAATAATTTCGGAAACCAATGCATTCATATTATAGATGAATAGAAAACTTTATTCATCAAAAACAAATGCATTACAACTTTGTTTCTGGAGGCCCTGTTTTTGCCACTCAATGAATTTCCTTGCAGGTCTGTGTAAGCTCCATTTCCATTGTATATTTTATGTTATTCCATTTTTTAAATTTTAGTTGGAAGAGAGGAAATTAGTTCTTCGTTTCAGATCGGGAGTTTACATAGTGCATGCTCTGTCTTCAGGCTGTGAATCCTCTGGAATTAGCTATGGAAGCATTCAAGGAGATCCAATTAAGATTTTATAGAGACTTCCCTCCACATCCTCAAGAAAAGGTTTATGGGTTTGCCACTCCATCAACCATGAAGCCAACACAATGGAGTTGTGAGTTTCTTATTCCTTCTCATGTAAAATAGTTCTTCCTAGCGCAATGTTACTCTAAGCTTTCAATGGCTAGAAAACATTTTCCAGTTAATGACTCATTTGCTCTTGGCAATTCAAATGCATAGGAAATCTTTGATTAGCTATGTGATTAAAATGATAGGCTTTTACATTTAGGTGACTTGCCGGAAAAATCCATTAACACATTTTCTCTTGGCATTGCAAATGCATATGAAATTTCTGGTAGCAACCTGGAAAATTAATTTATCTCAATGAACCCAAATTTTTGAATAATCATTAGTTGAAAAATTGCTGAATTAGTCTGCATAATATCGGCATGGTAAAAATGGCTTTGTCCTTTTTTGGCCCATCACATGTAAGTACCATACCTAAAAGAGCAAATTTTGGTTTGGTCTAAAATTCATAGTTTTGACTTTTAAGCATTGGTATTGTATGTGAAAATAGAATTAACTACAATTCAGATGTGATCAATGCGAACTCTATCTGCATGTTTCATTTGAATGAGCCACATAGTGTGTTATACTGTAATCAATTAAATTATAAATTATGAGGTTTTGATAAGACTATGGCTTTATGATATTTGGCAAGGCCTCAAAACCCTGCCTGAAAGACAAGATACTGTTCTGGAAACCCTGTTTTGGCCTATAAATTTATTTTAGCCTTTGGCTGTGGAATTTGAAGCTCCAAAACTGGTGCAAATCTGGCAGATTTGTGAAGCATTGAAATGGACAGTCCAAAAAATTTGTTGCAAGATGAACCAGTTGTAGTGCTTCAATTCCACCTTTTTTCCCCTCATATCGATGACCATCCAGGTGTTGATGATCGATTTGCAGGTTCTTCAGCATCAGAATTGCGTTTTCTCACAGGATTTGAGGTGCAGCTGTATGAAGCCACTGCTTTTCAAAATATTTTTCTATTTTTGAAATGAACTTTTGGGAGCCTTTTATTGAAACTTGGGGTATTCATTTATTATAAATTTGACCGATCTGTATTTGATGCAGTTGCGGAAAGATATTTCATTCATGAATTAAATATATATTTTCTTAGACCCTGTGATATTGCAATGCAATTAAATATATTGATGCATTTTAATGCATCAATATATCTAATTCATGACCTCATTAGCAAAAAGTACATTTTTTATAGAAAAGAAATATATTGGATTCATGGTGTTGAACTTTAAAACCCAATAGTTTATCTTTATAAAGAGAAATGAATGTAATCACGTCTCTCCAAGTCATAAGAAGTTATACACTATCTTTGACAACTGGTTTGAGATACGTGAAGGTTTTACAAGTAAATCTTACAGAAGGTTTGTTTGCATTGTGCATTGCATAGAAACTGATTTAATTGGATATTGCAGACCCTGGAGGTGGCATTAATCAGATTCCAGCTGAGTGTACAATTTCAGGGGATGTCAGGTTTGTTTAGTCTGTTCAGATGTGACCCATGTTCATTAGAGATTATTGTCAAGAGAAAAAATATATATATTTTTTTGTTGGAAATAATGATCTATGAAAACCAAAAAGATTATATTAAAAAAAAAGAAAAAAAGGAGTGATCTAATCTACTTCATGAATGACCTCAAAGTTTCTTGCTGTGAATAGTGCAAATTTGAGAGCTATGTTTTTTGATTGGCAATAAATATTCTTTGGAAAGGTTTATCGTATACATGTACTTGCATTATGCTTCGATTTTAACTTACTCATTGATTCTTGATTCTCACCCCGTCTTTTCTTGTGATGCAGGCTGACTCCATTTTACGAGTAAGTACATAATTTTACAGAGAAATTTCCTTGGGTTTCTTTGGTTTAGTTCACTCATATTTGGAACTTTACCAACTTTTGATTCATAAAATTAGCTGCATTTCCTTTTTTAACTCTTCTCCCCCCTTTAAATATCGCCCAGCACCACAGATGTGGTGAAAAGATTACAGGAATATGTTGATGACATTAATAAGAACATAGAGAAGCTGGACACACGTGGGCCGGTGTCAAAATACGTCCTGCCTGACGAAAATCTGAGAGGAAGGTTGGGCCTCTCTCTCTCTTTCTCCCTCTCTCAGTCACAGGCACGCACACACTCTCTAGGGTGCAATACCATCATTTCTCCAATTACTTTTCTTGTCTTACCCCGTGTTTTGGTGTTAGTATTTTAAAAATTTTACCTTTGATTTATGGGAAATATATCAAAAAGCCCTTGTTTGGAACTATTCCATGACCATGTGTTATTTTATGGTTATTAAATTTCCCTTGATTTATTTGCCTTTTTTGTCTATATAATAACTTTTCTTATTTAAATATGTTATAAACTGAGAATTGATTGAGGATAGATACCATGCATTGCCAGGCTTACAATGACTTTCGATGAGGCAATAATGTCTGGGGTTGCTTGTGATCTGAATTCTCGTGGCTTTCACGTATTATGCAAAGCAACTGAAGAAGTTGTAGGCCATGTAAAGCCCTACTCAATTACAGGGAGTCTTCCATTGATTCGAGAATTACAGGTCCGATTCTTGTTCCTCCTTTGTGATGCACAATGATGAATTTTACAGGCCAATGGATTATGAGAAAACCTGTAATCAGGGTCTCTAACATAATGATGGCTGGTGCTGAAGAGAGAGAGAGAGAGAGAATTAGTGTTATGTCCTGTGCTGGCGGGCTCAACTCTTCCATTCTTTTAGGGGTGAGCTTTATGTGTTTCTCCATACACATAATTTATGGTCTGGAGACACCACAGCTACTTGATATTTGATCAAATGGTTGGAAAAGAGCAGGCGTTAAATTGTGACGAGAGAATAGCTAGCGTTAGTTTATGACATTGTTGTTGGTTCACTTTCTAACAATAGTAAACCTCTAGACACGTATAAACTCTGTGGTTGGAGACACATAGAAAGGTTTCCCCTTCTTCAAATGGTGATAGTGCCAATAAGGTTATATTTTTCTATAGACATCAGAGTGTAGTATTTTTTCCCACATACTTGTGGTTGTGAACGTGCATGTGTGTTTTTGTACATATGCTACAGATTCTACCATTTTTTCTTGTTGTTACACATGCATATGTGTGGATGCATATATTCTTTTAGGGAAAAGCTTTTAATAGCCAGTGGGGTTATAGTTACAGTATAAGCCAAGCTCTAAAATTACATAACTAAGGGGATTTTGTTTGGGCTAAAATTTTGGACAACATTTTTTATTTCAAAACTAACTAATTTAAAAAATTCAGTTTTCAATTCATGAAGACCTAGATGCACCGTCTACCACAAGGGCAGCTTGCATTTCCCTTTATTTTCTTGTGCAAATTGATCTTTTTCTGTTTTTTTTATCACCTAGATAAGATATGTGTGCATAATTTGGGGTTCAATGGAACCTTGCCTTTCAAAGTGGCTAGGCTATGGCACAAATCCGTTGGTTTATATATCTTTTTCATTCATGTATAAATATAAAGACATGCTTTTAACTGTGGTAGTTCTGATTTTTAACTAGGATGAAGGATTTGATGTCCAAACTGCAGGATATGGTACGTTTCCTAAACATTTCGTTTGTAATTATTGATTTTGGAGTACCAAAAATATATCTTTTTTTGAGTTTTTAGCCACATTGGTTTTGAAGATTAAGAGTTTTCAGCTCTCATAAATTTGAGGCATCCTCTTATGGAATTGTGTATGGTGTTTGATTTTCAACTGATTTAAGTGACTTGTATTTTTTGGATCCGATGGAGATTCTCCCAGTACCATTTAAATTTCACTTGTTTTCTTTTCTTAGATACTTAAGATAGTCACAAATATTTTCATATGATCTTGAATTTATGGTCTCTCTCTCTCTCTCTCTCTCTCTCTCTCTCTCCTATGTATGCATTCATTCACTTGCTGGCTGAGTAGTTATGACTGGGACTCTCTTGTTTTCGTTTCTTGTTTTAGGGTTGATGGCCACATACCATGCAAAGAATGAGTACTGCTTGCTCTCAGATATGTGCCAAGGTTTCCAAGTTTTTACAAATATCATAACCCAACTGGAAGATGACAATTAGTCACCATGACTTCTACTAATCAGGACTCTTGAATAAATTATACACGCGTGACTGCTATTTTCCCTTTGCAGTCAAGATTGTAAATGAACTTTGAAATAATACCCCTTGTTTATTTTTGCTTGATAAGCCTCCCTCTCTCTCTCTGGTTCCCAGTTGTGGTTGTAGAACTGTAATCAATCAATCAGTCTTAATGAATCATGCATATGCAAAAGGAATTGTAAGGTGATTTCACAGGGCATCAAGTCAATTGTATATTTTACTGGTAAGTGATCATAAAAAACTAAGACTACATATGTATATATTACACGTTCATTCTTATTATTCTCAACTAAGTAATAATGATTCATAAAATCACTAACTGACTCTGGCCTAGTAGGACTTCTCCTGCTCCATAAGGAGCTATGTACATTTCCATCTCAGGATCATAACTACCTCAACTATTAAATGCCTTTAACTTCTTTTTTTTTGTCATGTTGTTCTTCATTTTTCTCGCTTTTATCCTCTTTTTTTGTTGCTATTGTTACATATTGAGTTTGCTCTCTTCCCGGACCTGTTGAATTCTCTGGCGTAGCCTACGCTTGTGATCGTGGATCTTCCATAGTCCGTGCCCCAGTATCACGGTAGAATAGATGCCATGTGTGATCATGGGAGCAAGTATGTTATCCGTCTGTGCACCCATTCAACAACAAAGGATATGAGAGAGTGTGTGTGTGTGTTTCAAACATTTCCAACAGATCTAGGGAGTACCAAAAACAAGTAAAGGGCTGTTGAAAAGGATACCTGGATCCATTCAAAGCCTAGGTAGAGGGCCAGCATTCCCTCCAAAAGGGGTGAATAGATCTTCTTCAGCTGCCTCCTCTCATACCAAGCTGCGCCATGGGACATAAGAAAATCAATATCAACAGGATTGATTACAAGTTCTCAAATTTCAATTTTTTTTTTTTTTACAATAAAATAGTAAACATATTTATGCATGTTCATATCACTGCTAACATAAAAGGGTATGATCACGACTGTCCAAAGGAGGCAGAGAGAGAGAGAGAAGACCATGAGTACCCGAAGAGAGAGAGAGCTGATCATGACTACCCCGAAGAGAGAGAGAGAGGACTTCCTATCAACTATCGAATAATATAGCAATTATCAGAAAGTTATATTTTAATCACGCAAGTTTTGATCATGATTTCTCTAACTAGAACAAGAGGCCCTGGTAGGCTCACAAACCTGCAAATAGTTTCTTGAGATCTTCCCGGCCAGGACGAGAACGCAAGACCGGCGCAACCACATATGTTGGGTCTGTGAGAAATTACAAAAAAGTTAATATACATTTGGATGTGTTTTATTTAATCATGTTTTAAATATAATTTTCATATTATTCTAGATTTTTTATAATCTTTTTATTTTTAACACTTTTTTGACCAGTTGGGGCTTGCCCGGTTAGGCCGGTCTAACCGGCTAGTATACCAGCTACTCTGAACAAGCCCTTGGCTGGTTTCGGTTCGATTTTTCGAACAACATTACATGTATTTGATGGCTTTAACGGTAGACAGACATTACCTTTTGGGGAGGCTGCCATATAATAGAGAGAACCTGTAAGAGCTGCAGTGAGGACAGCCGCAAATGCTTGTGCAAATGGGACAAACAATGGCAGCATTCCAGTCTGTTCAGACAAAATACTCAGGCAATATTTTTCTCATGAAAGAGTTACTTAGCTTTAAATAACTAATATTAAGAAAGTAAATACTCAGAAAAAAAGGAAAAAATGTAGGGAAACTATATGGAACAAATATAAGATGGCAATGTTGCACTAGAGTCCGTACAAGAGATGCGATTCCTTGAGTGTCCTTCACAAGTTCGGTTCCTTGCAAAAACATGTGGGCCAGTCCCCCCTGCATGATCATAAAACTTCAGCTTATGTCCTAAAACCTTAACAGAGATGTAAATTGTATTTTTCCCAAAAAATGCAGAGAACAATGAGGAAGGGATAAAACCATGAGAAATCATGGAAAAAACACTTCATTTTATTTCATAAGATTTCCAAAAAAATTGACATTTATAACCACGTACTGACTAACAAAATAACATAGAAAGAGAAAGGACAAATACAAATTAAAACCCATCCCTTAAGAAAGACAGTCTCAGAATAAATGATCGGAGCCAACATGTCTCACAACTCTCACCTGAACAGCAACACGATAAAACAGCTCCTCCCCAACTGAACTCGCAGTCACAATCAATATAAACTGCAAAAAAAGCATCCAAAAATTAGAATATTAGTCACACAACAAGTAACTTGCCACGTGGCTGTTAAATTTCCAGGGAAAAAAAGGTTCTCTATTTTCCTTTTCTTTCTTTCAGAATGAAAAATGAAGTAAAAACCAAAAATTTCAAGACATTTGCATGACTCGAAGAATTACCTGCCATGGTGACATTCCATAAAAGAAGCTCCTAAGCTCTTCATCTTCCACATCTCTAATAGCTCGAGCATGAGGCGACAACTTTACAACTTCATCCTGTAACATTTCAATACTTTTCTGATATAATACATTTCCAAGCAATTAAATTAGAACAACATAAAGACAAATAACGTATTTTGTCTTCTGTGAAAAGAATCAGCAAAGAAAATGAGACCAATTATCAAATGAATGTAAAAAGTAGAAGAATGAACTGCAAAATCTGATACACACCCATTTCTTTCATGTTATTTCAATTTATTTTTCTTTTTTGGTTGGGTAACATAAGGTCAAATTATCACGGAAAAAAAAACAAAGGATCTGACCCAACTAAGATTTCCAGATCATTCTTTTCAGACTTCCTAATTTAGACAGGAGACCTGAAGTTTGTGTTAGCCTCCAGCTCTAAAACTTTTCATTCTATGGAGACTATCATAATTTTTTTTTGTTTTTTTTGAAGAGTAAATACCATAAGTTTTTTCAACATAAATAATTTCCCTTGATTAATGGAAGTGGATTTTCACATGCCCACATCTTGAACTATGGGTTTCAAGAGGATTAGAAACACATGAAGGTCTCGTTATGACTCAAAATTAAGTGGCCTTCTTGCCTCTTCCAAGAAAGCAAGGCCTCTCCAGTAAGCAAGATGGAAAATCGGTTTCCGTCATCCTCTTTTAAGTGGCAAGGATTTTTACATTTAAACTCTATCTAAAATAAGAAACTGATGCGGAAAATCCAAAATCAACCAACCAATAGTAGGTATGGCAATCAATTACAGGAAGCATTAGGAAAACGAATCGACCATGAGACTAGATATAGAGCTCTGCAAATTAAAGTCACTAAAAAAAATGAAGAAAAGAGGCACACATACATCTAATATGAAGAGGAGAGCCATTATTGGGGGAGCAGCATATCCAAGTCCATCCAAAAGAGCCTCCAAAGATGGATGGAAACCTCCCATGTGATCGATTCCAACAACGGAGCATATGAAATTACCAACAAGAGCCATGGTGCCATATATGCCTGAAATTCAGAGGCACCAAAAAAAGCAAATTGAAAACCGAGTTCTGATCAAAATAAGAGAGATTCATCATATCACAACTAAGATTCAATCTATTTAACATCTGACTCATATCTTTTAATCTAATTTCAAATAGCCCATCAAAGAATACATCATTATGAGTCATAAATCGTTGCAAATTATGGTATGGGTGAAATGTTAAATAGTTGATCTCTCAGGTGTGATTTAATAAATTTTCCCAAAAGTAAAGAAGCCAATACATGGAAGGTCCTCTTGCTTTCCTAAATTGGACAGATAAAATATAAAGAAGGCTTTCAGTCATTGAAAAAGCTTATTAGGTGCTCCGAAAAGCAAAATTTAAAGGGGGCAACATAAACCATTTTGAGAAATCTATCTGCATATGAATATTCCAAGACTTGAAACCAAATATCAATTAAACAAAATGCAAACTGTAAATCAAATTAAAACCCAACAAAGAATTTTATAAATATGAGAAAAGACACAAACAAAATGGAACAGATTTTTTACAGTAAATACAAAATAAATCCTATTACAATGAGAAAAGTTTGCATGTTTCTTTAGCAATCAATTGAGTCCTATCGTGAGCAATGAAAACTAAATGACTGTGCACAACAAATAAATCGGATAAATATTTCAATTACTTCAAAATTGGTAAATAGAAGACTTGGAAGTACGAGTCACCCAATTTCTCAAAGTCAAAAGCATATCAAATAAATATTATTATCCCGTAAAAATACTAAACCAATCAAATCCCTTGAAGTTTCCAAAAAAGTAAATAAGATAATATTCTGCTGCTCCTGAGATCAAAGAAAAACTCTAGTAATTTGAATTATTCAGGAACTTAAAATGCTACTACTAAGTGAAGAATTTGATAATAAATCTAATGACTCGTTCAATGCAAAATCAATACAACATAAAAAAAACCCTCCCTAAGAGTGAAAAAATAATGAACCCCCTATTCTCTGCAACCTAACAATTCAAAGACCAAAGGGCCAAAATAAATCAAAATGTCCAACTTCAGCAATCAATACACTACTCAAATGAAAACCAAGAACAAAAAAAGAGAGAATTTTAATGAGAAATCAGTACCAATTCCATAGCTAAGCCTCACAATGGCTCCTAACTTGTCCCAGAGCGGAAACTCTGCCTCTCCATATCCATGAACAGAGGTCGAGACCTCCATGGCCGGCCCAGAGAACCCAGGCCTCTCCTCGCTCCCCACTCCGCCAATCTCCTCGCCACTCCTCTCCGAAAAAGCTCTAATTCCCCCACTAAGCAACCGTCTCTCCCTCCTCTTCCTGCAATCAAAGACCCTCGACTGAGAGCCATAGCAAGGACACGAGCCAGGCCTCGTCAGAGGTCCTTTAATGGCGGATTCAAATGCCCTGAATCTAGGGATCAGTGAAAAATTAGGGTTTGGAGAGCGAATTAGCACGGGCCCCATTAGAGTTTTTCATGTCCGTACAAATCTTGACATCTCTGACACCATTTCTCTCTCTCTGGTTTCAAATTTTCAGAGCAACTGAGAATATTCATTCAATTTTTTTGCGGATTCTAAACGAAAGAGAAAATACAAATTACTGAAAATACCCTTATCAAATTGTCAACGACAAGAGAGGGACCACCGCTCTCTCTGGGTGCTCCATGGTTTTTATATATATCTGTGGAGAGTAAAGAACGTAACGTTTGTGGAATAACGGCCGTTGTCATGGAGACATACTCGGTCTGATATTTGATGTCGTGGTAATTGGGATAGAACGTTGGAGAATGATTATGAGGAAGTTTATTCAAAATAAATTTAATTTATTGATTGTTTAATATTGTATACATTTATAGCTTCTCTAAATTATGATCATGTATATTTTGATGGGGCTTTTCAAATCAAATCGATAAAATGAGGAAAATGTTGAATTTTGAGTCAAGCCTAGGAGGGCTAGTCTCTTTAGCGCCGTCCCGAGACCGGCTGGGCTGGGGCTTATAGACCTTAAGAAGAAAAATAAACATAAGTGCCACATTTTGTGTTGTGGTTGGGACCCTAGTTTTTTAGGGTCGGGCCGATCGGATTGGGCCATCTAGCCCATTGCCAACCCTAAGTCTTCTGATCGAGGGAAGAACTCCAAAAATAATTTTTTGAAAGAAATCATATTCCTAAAATTCTCCATTATTTCGTGTTTTTCATTTTTCTCATTTTGCTTTCCACGATTTTCTCGTAGAGCGTTACATAACGGAAAGGATCCTTGAGTTGCCATCTACAACTTCCGTTATCTCTACGAAAAGTTGAAAGTTTCGGCTGTTACTGGGGGGCCGTTATCCGGTATTTCGGACTTCGCGCCGAAATTTAACTCGCGAAAATTTCCTTAAACCCCAAAACTAACCCTGCTAATTAAGTGAAATATCAAAAATGCCTCATCAGGTTACCTAAAATGCCCCTCTTCAAACAGTGTCAAAAATTGGACCCACAGGGTCAATTCCATCTTATACCAATCAAATTCCGGGGACCTGCAATGGACGGTTGTGATTTAAAGGAGAATGCTTGAGAATGGCTCACTAAAAGGGCTATCTGGCTATCCAATAACGGACTTCCACGTTTCGTGAGGGGATGAGGTTGGATGATGAAGTGGAAAGCGAGGAGCCTTTTGATTGGCCCTGTTTGGCATCTTTAGGATTATTCATGAGGGCTAAAGCAAAATTATCTTCACAATTTTTTTCCTCCTTTCCCATAATTTTTATATTTTCCCACTTTCTCTGAAAAATCTTGATCACTTGTTTGTTCTCTGCATTCTTTTCGATTTAGGGCGGTCAATGGACTGGGCCGCACACGACCTGGCCCTTTCATGCTCACTCTTGGGCTGGCCCTTTATGTATTCTTAAAGTCAGAATTATAACTTTGATATCTTGACTAGCCCGTAACAAAATGAGATAAAGTAGATTTAGACGAGTTGGTCATGTCTAATGCAATAACTGTTAAGACGTATGAGTTAGTTCAAATGGATTGTTTAAAAAAAACAAATGGTAGGTCTAAAAAGATATGATTGGAAGTAGTTAACATATATATGGAGAATTTTTTTCTCCAATTTTTAAAAAATTTGAACCGGTTGGAAGTAGTTAAAAAATATATGGAGAATTTTTTTCTCCAATTTTTAAAAAATTGACGTTCAAATTTTAAAGTGATTTAGATTGATTTGTAGAAAAAAAAAATGAAAAATTCAAATACGAAATGAAATCGTAACCTATTGAATTGAGCCCAAGTTCAATTTAAATCATTGATAGCTATTAGCTCGTGAGCTAACAGGATCCATTATATATATATATATATCAGAGTATAAAGTATGGCCTGAAGCTCGGCTCAGGGCGGAGGCCCCTTGGCAGCCTGACCTCATTAGTCGAATAAATGCCAAAATGCCTTTAAACAATGAGTAACTAAACTCTTCTCTAATTTCATTGACTTGCAAAATATATATCCATAAATTTTACCCTGCTCAAATTTAAGGAACATTATGACATATTTTTAAAGGAGTGTACATATCAACTTTTTTTTCTAGATTAATCCAAGCAAAAAAAGTAAACCATAATTATCAATGTCGCTATATTTGTGCTTTGAGCTGGTAGTTGTAAATGAAACGCTTTTGCATATTCAAAGAATGACAAAATGCTCTTAAATAGTGAATGTGGCCATAACCTTATCAATTTTCACAACTTAAAACGCCAATAAAAGTCTTAACATGTGCATGCTATATGTGAACTATGTGTCTTTTTCTTTTAGAATAAGTTTATATAAGGTTACAATCTTAAAATGTATAATTAAAGGCGCACCTCAAAAATCCATCATAAAAAGTTGTTTGGATATTGGAAAACCCTCTAATCGATATGTATGAATACGAAAAGAGAAAAACGATTTTGAGTCCGTGAAATAATATATCTTGCAACACATTATCTCGACCATCTAGTTTCATCTAGTTGATTTGAACCATTTTTAGAGTCTAAAATTTTATAAGGGGAAAGTTTATATAGAGCGAAGGCTCTAAACTATCAAATTAGAGCTCACCTCAAAAATTTCACTAGAAGAGGTTGTTTTGATGCCCAAATATTTATGCGGCCATTCCCCTTCATGACTCGGCCAAAGAAGGGTCGTAGAACCTAAGAGGGAAAGAAAGGACAATGACGTAATAAGGAAAAATTCTTAGGGTTATTTATTAGAATTATTTTAATTATTTTTCGTTTAGGGAGTGCACATGGATAATTAGTAGGGCGATTTATATTGTGTTTATCTTGTATCGATTGGGTTAGTTTGAGATATATAATTAGGATAAGGGTAAATTTAGAAGAGAGATTATCTTTATCAACAATAACTTGGGATGTTTTTTTGGGTAAAACATGAGAGAGAAAATATGGCTATCTAAAAGCACGTGGATATGAGAGAGAGAAAATAAGGATAGGTGTAGAGAGAAGCTTTTTATTAGTTATCTTATTTTAGTCTATTTAAAGGGACATTTCTTTTCATTGTAGATTAGTCTTTGAATTGAATAAAAATTGATCTCTTGAAAAAAATTGTTTTGGGGTAGATTCCTTGCAGACCTTTGAGAGATGGTATTTTTCTCTTAACATTTCTTCTTTTATTGTCAATTTTATGGTTTTATACACTCCCTGCATCAATTGGTATCAAAGCCAGGTTCCGATGGCTTCACAAGAGACATACATCGATGGATTAAAGGAATTGACTGGATTAATTCAAGCCCTAGCAGAGAGAGTAGACCAATTCATGTCTATAGCTGCGAAAGTCGATGAGCTTGCGTAAAGGTTCGCTCAGCTTCAGGATGGAAGGTCTCCGGAGACCGACGTTGGAACTCAAGGCAACTCTTGTTCCTAACCAACCTCGGGTAGCCCCGGCTAATAATGAATTCAATGAACGAATTCTTCGATTGTTGGAAAGAGAAAGAGAACCTAAAATAAAAATTGATATTCCAGAGCTCCATAGTCGATTGCATGCAGATGATTTTCTTGATTGGCTAAATAAGATAAAGTGTTTGATTACAAAGATATTGCAAATCACATAAAAGTAAAATTAGTAGCCACAAAATTTTCTGGCCATGCATTGGTTTGGTGGGATGATTTGCAACAGAATCGTTTTCGACAAGGCAAGGAAAAGATTAATTCGTGGGAAAAAATGAAGATGAAGATGCGTCGAAAACTTTAACCAGTAAATTATGCCCGAACTTTATACCAAAGGTGTCAAAACCTCAAGCAAGGTGAAAAGTCGGTAAGTGACTATACTGAAGAGTTATATATTTTGTCTTCTAGGGTAACTTTACAAGAGTATGAAGATCAAAAAATAAGTCGTTACTTGTATAGGCTAAATCAAGGTATTCAAAATGAATTGACCTTCACAGATGTCTATAAGATGTTTGATGCCTATACTTTGGCCCTCAAAGTAGAGAAAATTGGGAGAAATAGCTCAGTAACAAGAGACTTTACTTCAATACATGGGTAGCGTGGAAACCAAACTTCTCATAATTTCTCAACTAGGCCAAACCCTATTATGGGGCGAGGTGGTGTTAGTAGAGGGTTGGGAGCACCTAAAACACTTTGTGATAATACACAAATAGTGGGTTTCAAGTGTCACCAGCCTGGACATATGGCATTCAATTGCCCCTCACATCAACCCCTTGTCAAAGTTAATTTGGCTGAAGAAAATTATAAAGAAGAAGTTGATGAAGGATACACCTATGAAGGTCAATGTGATATCAGGACGAGCCAGTCTTATGAAAGGATTGGGCCCTTGAAAGGTGAAGTTGAGGATTTGTATGGAGATGAAAAGGGTGAAGTCTTAGTTGTCCAGCGAACTATGTTATCAACCCTAATACCTAACAAGGATGAGAAGTGGCTGCGACATAATATTTTTTGAACAATTTACACATCAGGAGGTAAGTCATGCACAGTACTAATTGATGGTGGGAGCAGTGAAAATATTGTGTCTAAAGAGATGGTGGCTAAACTTTAATTGAAGGAATATAAGCACCCACGCCTATACCACATCCAGTGGTTCAAGAAAGGAGGTGAGGTACATGTTCTTACTCGTTGTTTAATCTCTTTTTCTTTTGGTGTTAATTACAAAGATAAAGTGTGGTGTGATGTAACACCTATAGATGCATGCCACATATTACTTGGTAGACTATGGCTTTATGATCATAAGATGGTGCATAAAACTAGGCCAAGCGCTTATTATTTTGTTAAGGATGGTATTACTAGAATACTCCACCCTATGAAGCAACTTCCTACACCCAAATCCACTAAAGATGAGGGTTCAAAGTTGATTTATGTATTGGTTGCAAAAGAAAATTTTGCACCGACTGCAATTCTTAGGTTTTTTTAACCTCTACTTGATAAGTATAAAGATGTGATACTTAAAAAGTACCTGATGATCTTCCTCCAATAAGAAATATTCAGCATCACATTGACTTGGTGCCCGGATCTAGCCTACCAAATTTGGCCCATTATCGAGTGAGCCCCATGGAACATGAGGACTTGCACAGACAAGTTGTAGCATTGCTTAAAAAGGGATTGCTTCGAGAAAGCATATCATCATGTGCCGTCCCTACATTATTGACTCCAAAAAAGATGGGTCATGGAGGATGTGCGCGGACAGTCGGGCAATCAACAAAATCACAATCAAGTACCGATTTCTCATACCTAGACTCGATGATATGTTAGATATGCTTAATGGAGCCAAGGTTTTCTCAAAGATTGATTTAAGGAGTGGGTACCATCAAATTCGTATTCGACCTGGAGATGAATGCAAAACCGCATTCAAAACTCAAGATGGATTATATGAGTGGCTTGTGATTCCATTCGGGCTTTCTAATGCATCAAGTACATTCATGCGCCTAATGACTGAGGTACTTCGTCCTTTTATTAGTAAATTTGGTGTGGTTTATTTTGATGATATCTTGGTTTCTAACGCTAACCCACATGATCATCTTAACCACTTGGAACAAGTTTTTGATGTGTTAAGGAAGGAATCACTTATTGTGAATTTGAAAAAATGCTCATTTATGACAAACAATGTCATCTTTCTGGGGTATGTTGTTTCACCTTAGGGAATTAAGGTGGATCAAGAAAAAGTGAAAGCCATAGCTGAGTGGTCGGTGCCAAAGTCACTCACTGAGGTATGTTCTTTTCATAGCCTAGCGACTTTTTATCATTGATTTATCAGAAATTTCAGCACTTTAATAGCATCAGTGAATGATTGTATGAGGGTTGGAAAGTTTTCATGGAATCCTGCCGCTGAAAAGAACTTCACTCTAATTAAACAAAAGATAATGCAAGTACCAATACTTGCTTTACCAGATTTTTCTAAGGTGTTTGAGCTTAAAACTGATGCATCAAATGTTAGTATAGGGGCAGTTCTAAGTCAAGAAGGACGACCATTGGCCTTCTTTAGTGAGAAATTGAATGATGCACATAAGAAATATTTAGTTTATGACCTCGAGTTTTTTGCAGTGGTGCAAGCCTTACGCTTCTAGAGGCACTACCTGATTCATAGAGAGTTTGTTCTATACTCAGATCATGAAGCACTCCGGTATTTGAGTTCCCAGAAAAAGTTAAATGTGAGACATGCTAAGTGGGTGGCCTTCCTTCAAGAATACACCTTCCTATTAAAGCACAAGGCTGGAACCCAAAATAAGGCAGCTGATGCTTTAAGTAGAAGGGTAGTGTTGCTTAGAACTTTGTCTATGGAAGTGTTGCGGTTTGAAGTGATAAAAGATCAGTATAAAGTTGATCCAATTTTCAACAAGGTCCTTGACAGGTGTGTTGATGGGCGAGACTCTATGGGTGAGTATCTCGTGCATGATGGTTGTTTATTTAAAGGTGTACAGTTATGTATACCTGATTGCTCCCTAAGGGAGAAGATAATCATGGAGCTTCATGGTGGGGGCTTGGGTGGACACTTTGGGAATAACAAAACTATGGCTATGATTGGAGAAAAATATTTTTGGCCACGTCTACAACGAGATGTTAATCGATTTGTGACTCGATGTCGAACTTGCCAAGTATCTAAAGGTCACACACAAAATACAGGTCTTTATACTCCTCTTCCTGTTCCAGATACCCCATGGGTTGATATTTCTACTGATTTTGTACTTGGACTTCCACGTACCACACGAGGTATGGACTGCATTTTTGTTGTTGTTGATAGATTTTTCAAAATGACACATTTTATTCCCTATAGAAGAACTATGGATGCTACACCTATCGCGAATCTCTTTTTCAAAGATATTGTAAGGCTACATGGTGTTCCTAAGTCTATTATATCTGATCGGGATACAAAAGTTTTAAGTCATTTTCTAGTGCCTATCATCCTCAAACAGATGGGCAGACCGAAGTAGTGAATAGGAGCCTTGGTAACCTCTTGAGGAGTATTGTTGGTGATAACATATCTCAGTGGGACATCGCCTTGCCTCAGGCTGAGTTTGCTTACAACAGTTCAATAAATCGATCTACAAGAAAATCACCATTTGACATTGTTAATAGGCGGATGCCTAATCATGTATTGGACCTAGTGCCATTACTCATGTCAAGCAAGATAAGTGATGATGTCAATGCTTTTGCTGAGCATATTCGAGATTTACAAGCCCAAATCAAGAAGAAAATTGAGGAGAGCAATGCAAAATATCAAAAAGCATCAAATGAGCATAGAAGAGAGAAGATTTTCAAGAAGGGTGACTTAGTAATGGTGTATTTGCAAAAGGAAAGGCTTCCGTTAGGAACCTATAATAAACTCAAGTCCAAGAAAGTGGGTCTTTGTCGCATCTTGAAGTAATATGGGAACAATGCATATAAGGTAGAATTACCAAAGGCATTAGATATCTCCCCGATATTTAATGTTGCTGACTTATTTGTGTTTCATGATCACCCTCTAGAAGTCGCAGAAGATGTAGTTGATATGATGAAGAAATTACCAAGAAAGAAAGATGATGATATTGAGCAAGTTTTAAAGATTGAAAGCTTTCAAACTCAAAAGGGCTCCTATCGTCAATTTCTAGTCAAATGGAAGGGCAGGCCATACTCTGATAGCACGTGGATTTCTCTGCCAGAGTTCAAAAGAGTGGATCCAAACTTATATCGCATATATACTGAAGTCAACTCGCCAGAGTCGAGTTTCTTTCAACTGGGGGGAATGATGCAGTCATGCCACTTCGTGATTGAGCCAAAGAAGGGTCATAGAACCCAAGAGGGAAAGAAATGATAATAACGTAATAAGGGGAAATTATTAGAGTTATTTATTAGGATTATTTTAATTATTCTTTTGTTTAGGGAGTGCGCAGGGATAATTAACAGAGTGACTTTAAAGTTTATATTGTGTTTATCTTATATCGATTAGGTTAGTTTGAGGGATATAATTAGGATAAGGGTAAATTTAGAAGAGAGTTTATCTTTATCAACAATAACTAACTTGGGAGGCCTTTTTTTGGGTAAAACATGAGATGGAAAACATGGCTATCTAGAAGCCCGTGGATATGAGAGAGAGAAAATAGGGACAGTTGTAGAGAGAAGTTTTTTATTAGTTATCTTATTTTAGTCTATTTAAAGGGACATCTCCTGTCATTGTAGATCCCTTACAGACATTTGAGAAAGGGTATTTTTCTCTTAACCTTCCTTCTTTTTATTGTCAACTTTCTGGTTTTATACTTTCCCTGCATCAATCTTCAAATTGATCATCTTAACATCAAGATACATGAATATGAAAAAAAAAAAAAAAAATTAGAATTTCAAGTTTTGGAAATATTGCATCCTGTAATGCATTTTTGGACTGTCAATTTTCAAGTTTTCATATATCTACTCGATCTATACTATTTTTTAAGCTGTAAATTTTATAATTAAAGATAAAAATATATTTTAAGGCTATCACAAAAATTTCCAGCATCAAAACCACATTTGAAGTTGATTGTTTAGATCTTCGGCTTTATACAAATCGTACCCAGTTTATAATTAGAGATGAAACTAGATTCTCAAGTCATCATAAGAATTTTTTATATCAAAATTACATTTATGATAAAATTTAGAGGTGCGACTTAATAGGCTGCATACCATTAAGAAAAGTATACTATTTGCATTCCATAATTGAGCTTTTTTGTACCTATAAAATGCATATGGCCTCTTTCTCTCTCTCATCAATAGACTGGGTCGGCTAGTCAGTTGGGCTGCCGATCGATGCATTGGCTGGTCAGTTGGCTGTCGACCGACGCATGGGGTGGTCTGGTTTAAAGCAAAAATCCGATTTAATCAAAACTGGACGAAATCAACATTTAACTGATTTTGACATGTTTGATCACTTTGTTTTGACATGATAACTAGATTCACAAAGTTGGATAGTCTTGTTTGTAAAGAAAAGTATACACCATTAACTTTCGGTGTAAAGAGATCACAATCGCTCTTGCCCATCAGATTTCAAATTGGGTAGTTGTAAGAACTTTATTAATTAGACTCAAACTACAAATGAAAATTTCTTCAACTTCGTAACACATTCAAAGTCATCTAATTTGACATCTAACAAAAATAAATGGTATCATTGTATACAATCCCTTTTAATAATATGTTTAATACACCATTTGCTCTCCCATAAAATCAAATCTCATGTCAAGTGCCATAGTTGTTTTCCTCGTTTTGCGATTGATTCTGAGTCACCATACATCTCCCCCTCTCTCTCTCTCTTACACATCCTATATGAAATGCCGTATTGGGGGGCAAATATCACTCAAAAATGGTCAAGAACCTTGCAAAATAGTTAAAGGGGTTCAAGTAAAGAGGGTTTGTTTTTTAATTTTTCATTTTATTTAGTACCTCTAATAAATATTTTCAACTACTTTGTTTCAATGTTGAAACCCATATAAATAAAGACATTTCACTAATTTGACCCAATAAATAGATGAAATTCTTAAAAAGTACAATTTGAGTTGTTTTTAACGAGGTAATTAAATGGAAAAGTATCTCCATATCCCCTATTTTTAGATTTTATTTCTTAATAAGCCCAAGGTTTCAAAAACTATCTTCCAACCCCTTCGCCACTTTATGTTAAATCATAAAGCCTAGAATGACTTTGCCTTGCTGGATCCAATAAGGGAAGACCGATATCCCTAACATAAGGGAAGACCCGTTCGCAGAGACCGGTTGAGAAATATAACGGATAGCTTTTTTTGCAGAAAGAAAGATATCCAAAGTTTCATCTTCTTATAAAATGGGAAGCCTGAGATAGGAAAAACGCACAATATCCAGAGTTTCATCTGTAAACACATAACTCTTCTTCTCTCTCTCAAAAGGGTAAAAAAAATCTGGGCTCTGTAATTACTAGCCTCACGGCATCTTTTCTCTGATCCCAGATTGGTTTCGCACTCCATCAATTTTCGCTAACACTGGCATCAGAGCATAGTCGTTATGATGATCTTGGTGCTGTAGTAATTTTTTCAATCTCAATTCGGCCTTTTTTTCTATCCCGTGTGCTTGAGCAGTGAGTTCCTTCCTTGATCTTTATTTATTTATAAGTTATCACCCCTTTTAGAAAGTTATCTACATAAGGGTCAACATCAAATTTTGCTCTATTCTCGTCTCTCTTTTAGAAAAGTCCCATTGTGTTTACAAAATAGTAAACCCCTATTGGCAATATTGCATTGAATTTCCGTGCATACTACTGAATGTCACTGATGTTCGTTTTTTCTGACTCTATACTTATAGAATATCTTGCAAGCATGTAAAAGTCACTTGCTATTATGACAAGCACGTAAAGTGAATTGCCATTTTTTTAGACTTTATAATAGGAAAAAATTTATATAGAGCCTAGGCTCTAAACAATCAAATTAGAGCCTACTTCAAAACTTTTTCTAGAAGAGGTTGTTTTGATGCCGAAATATCATCAAATTGATCATCTCGACATCAAGATGCATCGACATGAGAAAAAAATGGATTTCAAGGTTTAGAAATAGTGCATCTTGTAACATATTTTTAGACCGACAGTTTTTAATATTTTCAAGTTTTCATAGATCTGTTCGATCTACACTATTTTTAAAAATTTAAATTTTTTAATTAAAGATGAAAATATAATTTAAGGCTCACACAAAACTTTCTACTATTAAAACCATATTTCTCAATATCATTTGAAAGTGGGCTCTAATTTGATTGTTTAGAGCCTCGGCTCTATACAAACTACACCGTTATAAATATCTTGCATTATGATAAGCACTTAGAGTCACTTGATAATCTTCTTGTTACATTGTTTTTAGACTACCAAAATTGTCATCAATATCTACTTGGTAACGAAATATTTTTTTTTAAAGATATTACATGGAGCCATATTTTTTAGGGTATTGCGATATTAGCAATATTTTTTAGGATATTGTGATATTGCATGCGGCCGTATTTTTAGGATATTGCGATAATGCATGTAGCCATATTTTTTAGGATATTGCGATATTGCATGTAGCCATATTTTTTAGGATATTGCGATATTGCATACAGCCATATTTTTAGGATATTGCGACGTGCAACCATATTTTTAGGATATCACGATATTGCATGCAGCCATATTTTTAGGATATTCCGATATTATGATTAGAGAAAAATATAAAACGACGGGCAGCACCCATTTTTTTTAAACTAAGAGAGTTGAAAATATTTTTGGTGGCTTCAACCTCATGTATTAGTTGTTGCACGTCATTGCAACCCGCTCATTAAATCCCACATATATCGCATCTTTGATCAATATTTTGTGGTGGATTATATGTTGCAGAGATATAGTCACTCTAAGGATATATCTTGTCTTATATATTGTTGATATTTTAAATAAATAAAAAAAAAATTATAGAAGACTTATTCTACTCAATTTTAATATTGCTAATTTTTTGATGCACTTACTTGGTGTGATATAGAAATTGATTTGTCTACTTTATATTTTTATAAGAGCTCACACACCCTTGATATTGCTCTTGCACCCCAAATAAATAATATAATGGGGAAATTTTACATTATAATTATAGTGCTTACTCATAAATTGAGAGAATGCCTATTTCAATTATTATTATTTTGCATCACTTAACAACTAATATTGTTTAAGAAATAATTGCAACTCTCTATGTACAAGTACTGGCCACATATTAAATTTTGGTGTCTCGTTTAGCTTGTTTAGAACTTAGAAAGAATTAGTTTGCTCACACAAAACTTAGCAAATGGCTAGTAGAATTGTAATGGCTGAACTTTCTAAAATTGAAAATTTGAATAGAAATAATTTGGGATGTAGAAGAGGAAGATTGAATATCTTCTCATCCAAGATAGAATAATATATGTATTAAGAGAAGATCCACCAGAAATTGGTAATAAACCAACTGAAAAGAAAAAGGCTAAAAAAAATTTTAGAAGATAACCTTATAACAAAAACATCTATGTTAACTTTCATGCAAGATGACCTTATTAAAGTTTTTTAGCATCATGAAACATCTAAGAAAATACTAGAGGAAATAAAAACTAAATATGACTCAACCTGTAAAACACACATCCAATTGCTATTAGAGCAATATAATTCATGTAAGATAAAGGAGGGTAATAATGTAGTGGAACCTGTTAACAAGATGCTCCTTATGCCTAAGGATTTAGCCATTGCTGGGAATGAAGTCCCCGAGTACATGCAAGTTTCCACTATCTTAAATAGTCTTCCACTTTCATGGGGGATGGTAACAATTACACTTAGGTAGAATGTAAAATCTCTTACATTAGGGGACCTACCTATGCAACTAGCTCTAGAGCAAGAGCACATGAACAAAGATAAAATGAGTGAACTCATGCTTGCTCAAGGACCTCCCAAATTTAGCCAACACAAGCCTGATAACCAAAAATTTCAAGGGAAGTTTAACAAGAGGAATAATAGGTTCAAAAATAAAGGAACTAAGCCTTACAACCAAGAAACTAAACATAGACTGCCAAAATGCTTCTTATGTGGTCAGCCAGGTCACTTCAAGAACCGTTGCCCATAAAATAGAAACCCGCAAAATCCAAGGAATAGCAGAAATGGAAGGAAGAGACGTGAAGTTGTTTCTGTGGTCTCTAAGTGTCTGTTGGCATACCACAATATCAAATGATGGTGGGTGGACTCAGGCGTCAATCGGCACATCGCAGGCTCAAAAGGCCTCTTCAAGGACTTTAAAGAAATAAAAGTCGGGGAGAAGCCCATATACATGGGGAACAACACCTATTCTGATGTATTATGTGTAGGAACTTGTAGGCTTTATATAGGGACTATCGATGTTGTATTAACTGATGTATATGTTGTCCCTTCTATGAGACAAAATATTGTATCTATCCCCTTGCTTATAAGAAAGGGCTTTGAAGTCCGCTTCCGATCATTGAAAGTATCAATAAAAAAGCGTGGACAAATTTATGCTTGGAGACACTTAGTTGATGACCACAACTTATTCCCTCTTCATGTAAATAAGAAAGTTGATAATAAAATTTCATCTTATTGTCGTTATAGTGATTGTGTAATGGTTGTTGATGCATATACTTGGCACCTTAGGCTTAGCCACATAGGAAAAGACAAAATAAATAAGTTAATAAAAGAGGGTCTTATTTCAAATCTAAGTAACATGGAATTTTCAACATATCAGCACTGCTTGTCAGGAAAAATAACTAGAAAATGTTTCAATAAAGGGGAGAGAGCTAATGAGTTATTGAATGTGGTCTACTTAGACATTTGTGGGTCCTTCAATATTAAAACTCATAGAGGGATGTCATACTTCATCACCTTTATTGATGATTTTTTTAGATTTAGATTACCTTTATTTAATCCACCATAAATCAAAAGCTTTAGAAAAATTCAAAATATATAAAAGGGAAGTAGAAAACAAATTGGGTAGGAACATCAAAGTTCTTAAAACTAATAGGGGAGGTGAATACACATCCGAAGCTTTCAATACTTATTGCCAAGAATATAGTATTAAAAGACATACTACTGTGCCTTATAAGCCACAGCAAAATGGAATAGCTGAAAGACGTAATAGAACCCTTTTAGAAATGACTAGATCCATGATGGCTCATACAAATCTACCCAAGACCTTTTGGGGAGAAGCAATAAGCACATCTATATATATTCTTAATAGGGTCTCAACTAAAGCAATTGATTATACCCCTTACGAACTGTGGACAAGTAGAAACATCATCTATCAAACTTAAAGAAGTAGGGGTCGACTGCACATATCCTAATTCCATATCAACATAGAAATAAGTTAGAAAACAAAACTCTAGTCTATAATTTTATAGGATACCCTAAAGGATCAAAAGGATATCGATTTTATCATAAAGATAAGGGACTCATTGAAAGTAAAGACGCCGAGTTCTTAGAAGATTTTATTGAAGAAAACATACATGTAGTGGATAATGATAATCCACTTAATATCATAAATGACTCAGAACCACTACCTACAATAGATATGGATAACCCTGATCAATATAATGATGTTGAAGTACCCACACACCCAATGTTAAGTGGTCAAAAGAGGTCTAGAGCTCCTTCATCGTACATTGATGACTTCTATGTCTATATGAGTGAGAAGATAGACAATCTTAGTGACCTAGATGAAATATATGACCCTTTTGATTTCAATGATGCTATGAAGTCACAAAAATTTCAAGAATGGCTTGATGCCATGAGAGAAGAATTAGATTCTATAGAGAAAAATAAAGTCTCAGATCTATGTGATTTGCCATCAGATAAGAAACCTCTAGGTTCTAAATGGGTATTTAAAAATAAATTAAAATTTGATGGATCAATTGATAAATTTAAAGCTAGGTTAGTAGCAAAGGGCTTCACCCAAAGCAAGGGAGTCGACTATGTCGACACTTATTCCCCAGTTGCAACATTTATATCCATTAGAATAATTTTGACAATCGTTGCACATTATGACCTAGAACTTTACCAAATGGATGTAAATACTGCATTCTTGAATGGCGAACTAAAGGAAACCATCTACATGAAGCAACATGAGGGTAAAGATCATATAAAGTATACAAATTAAATAAGTCTTTATATAATTTAAAACAATCTTCAAGACAATGGTATTTAATATTTCATGATGTCATCCTACATATGGGATATGAAGTAAATAGATTGGACCACTGTGTTTATATCTTGAAGAGTGGGAGTAAATTCATAATACTCCCATTATATGTAGATGATATCCTGATAACTGGAAATGACTTATAAATGATTGATAAAACTAAGTTATGGCTTTCTTCTATGTTTAAGATAAAAGATATGGAAGAAGCATCTTATGTCCTAAGCATAAAAATAACTAGAGATAGAAAATAAAAAATATTGTGCTTGAGCCAAGAGAGATAGCTTGACTCCGTTCTTAAAAGATTTCAAATGGAAAATTGTAAGTCATTGTCTACTCCTTTGAAAAGGGAGTAAAGTTGTCTAGGAATGATTATCTAATAGAAGGACAAGAAATGCCTAATGTTCCCTATGCACAGGCTATTGGTAGCTTAGTATATGCAGTATGATATACAAGACCAGATTTGAGTTATGTGGTAGAACTTGTAAGTAGATATCAAAGTAATCCAGTCATAGCTCATTTTAAGATGGAGTAAAGTTATCTGGGAATGATTGTCTAGTAGAAGGACAAGAAATGCCTAATGTTCCCTATACACAAGCTATGGGTAGCTTGGTATATGCAGTAGGATATACAAGACCAGATTTGAGTTATACCGTATAACTTATTAATAGATATCAAAGTAATCCAGTCATAGCTCATTAGTTGGAAAGCAGTAAAAAGAATTCTACGGTACATTAAGGAAACAAAGAATCTAAAATTGTTCAAGCTGATAAGCTTGAAGTTATAAGATATTCAGATAGAGATTTTAACCTAAACAAATGTGAGAAAGACATACTCTTTCTAAATCCAATCCCTTCTCTCTCTTCATTTATATACCCCAAACTTCTTTTTTTATCTCTCTTGCTGTATGTTTCACTCTCTCATACACTCTCTCCTCCCGTATTTATCTAAATACCTCTCTCTCTTTCTGTGTTTATCCAAACACCTCTCTCACTCCTCTCGGTAACCTCTCGCCACTCAGCAACTCTCTCCTCCCGTGTTTATCTAAACACACCTCTCTCTTCCTGTGTTTATCCAAACACATCTCTTTCTCTCCCTATACTTATTATATATTTGAGAGGAGATTGAGTAAGGGGAGAGAGATGAAAAACGTGAAAAGAGAGAGAGCAGGAGGAGAGAGAGTGAGGGGTTAGAGATGGAAAGATAAAGACAGAAGGGGTGCGAGGAGAGAGAAAACTTAAGGATGATGGTTTTTCAAAGAGGCATGTCCTTTTAGATTTGTTTAGCCTACAAAAAACAAGTTTAAAGTAGCTCAGTGGATTAGAAGAAATAAAATCTACAATTTTTATATTCCAAAATATCTTTTAAAACCTTGGGTCTATTGTGAAATGAAACATAAGAATAGGGGATATCGACCTATTTTTCCTAATTAAATATATGAAAACTAAAACATCAACTCCCTATTGTTATTTGGGATATTTTGGTCCCCTAAGTGATTTTATAAGAGACTACCCTTTAAATGACGAAAGAAGTTTCTATAAAACCGGGCTTTATGAAAACAAAATAAAAGCTCACCTCAAATCGTCATCTAGAAAACACTTTCAACAACAGAATCTCCATTATGGGTCTAAAATCAATTTCCAACAACAATAAATTGTGAAACTCAAATAATGGTATAGATCTTGCAGATCTATGAACACTTATTTTTATGGTGAAATGGGTGGTTTAGATAATTTGTTACAATATATACATACTATATTTAGAGCTTAAAATATTTAAAAAATAAAAAATATAAAAATTCGCAACAATAATGTTCAAGATCGATGCAAGGGTCTTCCAATGCTTGAATTGTAATTTTCAAAAAGTTATGAGGTGAGGTTGTACTTATTTTATTAAGGCTACAACCCTATCAAACCCTTTTCCTTAAGGGCCCATTTGGCTCATTGGATTCAAATTTTCAGGAGTCACTTTTCATAAAAAAGCTAAGCCAATCGTGCTTGGTTTGCTTAGAATTGACATTTTCGTTGGAATTGAGATTTCCATGGGATTCCTGAATACTCATTTTAAGCCTAAATTTTGGAAATCTCAATTCCACCAAAATAGGTGGAATTAACATTTCATGGAAATGATCCATTTTTCTACTGAAGAACAAAAATAATATTAAAATTTTAGAGAGAAAAACTACATCAAAGTTTAAATCGAGAAAACATACTAAAATTTTAGAGAGTGAAAATATATCAAATTTTAGAGATAAAACTTGTACAAAATTTTCAAGAGAGAAAATGTACAAACTTTTGTAGTGATAGAAACTATCTCAAATTTTTGGATAGAAAAACTATCTCAAATTTAAAATTTTAGGGAGGCCATATTAAAATTTTAGAAAGAGAAACTATCTCAAATCTTAAATTTTAGAGAGAGAGAGAGAGTTTCTAAAATTTTAGAGAGAGAAACTGCATTAAATTATAGAGAGGTGGACTAGTTAAAATTTTTTAAAGAGAAATATTTCAAGAGAGAAATTATTTCAAATTTTAAGTTTTAGAGAGACCATATAAAAATTTTAGAGATTAGAAACTATATCAAATTTTAGATAGAGAAACTACCATAAAATTTTTAGAGAGAGAAACTATCTCAAATTTTAAGATTTGAGAAGAGAAAATATCTTAAAACTTTAGAGAGATAAACTATATCAAAAATAGATAAAATACTTGAAATATTTAGGTAAAGAAACTATTTAAAAAAATTTAGATAGAGATACTATCCTAAATTTTAAGTTTTAGATAGAGAAAATATATTAAAATTTTAGAGAGAAAAACTATCTCAAAATTTAAGTTTTAGAGAGAGAAAATATCTTAAAACTTTAGGGAGAAACTACATCAAATTTTAGATAGAGAAAGTACCTAAAATTTTTAGAGAGAGAAACTATTTGAAAAAATTTAGATAGATAAACTATCTCAAATTTTAAGTTTTAGAGAGAGAAAGTATATCAAAATTTTAGAAAGAGAAACTACCTGAAAATTTTACGTAGGGAAACTATCTCAAAATTTCAGTTTTAGAAAGATAAAGCATCATAAAATTTTAGAGAGACTAATTAGATTAAATTTTAGAAAGAATACCTAAAATTGTTTAGAGAGCGAAACTATCTTAAAAATTTCGGAAAGAAACTACCTCAAATTTTAAGTTTTAGATAGAGAAAGTACTTTAAAATTTTAGAGAGAGAAACTATATCATATTTTAGAGGGAGAAACTACTTAAAATTGTTTAGAAAGAGAAACTATCAAAAATTATTTAGAGCGAGAAACTATCACAAAATTTTTATAAAGAGAAACTATATCAAATTTTAAGTTTTAGAGAGAGAAATAGAAACTCTATCAAATTTTATAGAGAAAATATATAAATTTTTTAGAGAGAAACTATCTCACAATTTTTAGAGAGATAAACTATTTCAAATTTTAAGTTTTTAAAAGATAGTGCATTAATTTTTTATAAGGAGAAACTATCTCAAAATTTTTAGAGAGAGAAACTATGCATTTCCAAGAAAAACATATTCCATACAATCCAAATAAAGAATTTGCATTTTCTTGATTTCTACCATATGCGATCCAAACAAATAACCGCCATTTCCAAGGAATCTCAATTCCAAGATTGAATTTTCCCAAGATTGAAAAATCCAATAATCCAAACAAGCCCTTAGGGATTGTATACAATGAAGCTATTTGCCTTTGATACATGGTGGTCACAATTACTCAAAACCATGCAATGTGAAATTTGATAGCTTGAATGTGTCACATAATTCGAGAAAAATTCTTTTAAAGTTTGAGCTTGGTCAATGAAATAATTGCAACCACTCAATTTCACATCCAATGGTCAAGATTAATATGATCACCTTATACCAAAGCTAAATGGTCTCATTCTATACTCCGCTCTCGTTAAATGATATTTTCCTTCTTTCTCATTGCAATTGAACAGATATCTCTCTCCCAAATCCCAATAAACAGCCACCAGTCATATTTCATAGTTCCTTTATTAGAACCACTCTATTTTTATGGATTTCATAATGCCCCTCATAGCAAGAAACCAACTTTTACTTTCTTTACTTCTTTTCTTTTTTTTTTCTTTTTTTTTGTGTAATGTTAAACTTGGGAACTAGATAATAGAACTCTAGATGTCAGTGTGGGACCCACAACTCTAACAATGACGAACCCACACCATCCAAACCTGAACCATAGGACAGCAAATGGGACAAGGTCGACTCCACTTCAACCAGGAACCGGCCTAGTCCAAGTCAATCGGAACAGAAACAAATGCTAGGTCAGGTCAGGAGTATGGTCCAAGTTCATTGGATCCATCACACACGATCCATTTCCAAGGTCCAGACAATCTGCACCCTATTGAACCGTCCATCCAAACAATCGAATCAAAGCGAGACCACCTTTTGAAAGATGAGCACGCATCATCAAATTTGATTCCTAGTTCATTTGCAGTTAAAATCACAAATTTTCATCATTACAAGATCTCCAAATGTTTTATAGCTCATATGGCTTCATCACTTAGAAGTGCAGAAGCAATTTTTGACAATGTAAGATTTTCGATTTCCCATAGACACCTTCATTAATATCGATTATTTCTGTTCTCCAACCAATGAGCTTTGTGAGTGCTTCAACTCTCACAAGGAGGGACACTGAATCCCGGATATATGCGTGCCCTCCAGGGCGTAAGATCCTGTCCATCTCAAGTAATATAGTAATGATCCCACACCTGCAAAACACAAAACATAAGATAACCCCCTCCCTCTCTCCCTCTCTCTGACATCTTTCAGTCATACCCCCCAACCTCTCTCTCCATATAATTGACAGATTTTTTGTCACTTTGCCATTTGGTGCTTGCTTCCATTCAGTTTTAGGAAAATGAATACAAGAACAACTTCAAAGTTTTTAAGGTTAAATATATGTCATTCTTGTCGCTGACTCACCTTTTGTCCTCTGTGGAGAAGATTCCAGATGCATGGAGGAGGTCATAGGTCCGTGGGTACGTATCAAATGGTTCGCACCTATCAATCAACCAAAACACCACTATATTAATTAACATGCACCTCCCCATCATATAAATCAAAAAATAAATAAGAATCAAATTCATATGGCATCCATATTGAACAGCATATGAAAAAACACGTGCATGCATGTGCATGCTCTATCTCTCTCTTGAAAACATTGGGGTAGTACAAGAAAGGACCAAAAATGTCTGATCTACATCACATGAAATGATACAGCAATGCACTATCCATGAACTTAGAACACAAGATAATTATAGCCATGCCTGGATTTTGTAATCCCCAACAATATGCATACTCTTGCATAAAATCATTTGAGCAACATACATATACACGCACTGAAAGAAAGGATCCATCTCAAAATAACCTAAATCTTGACTTAAACCACTCCAGTCCTTACTAGGGGCAAATACATCCATTGCTCTTGAATAAATGTGTTAAAGATAGAGAAATACACAAACAAGCCTACATACATTCAGGCATACCAACCAGGTCGCGTCTGACCCAGTAGTAGACCCGTCGGGACGGGTTCGGCTCCAGCCCGGACCTATCTAGGTCGGGTCAGGTTGGAATGAGTCATGTCTGGCTACCAGTTGATCCAACCCAGAAATTATATGTATCAATATCAGATTCCCATCCCACCGGGTGTATCAAGGAAACATTCATTAGAATAATGCAGATGTCTCCAGCCAATGTGAAAATAATGTGGAATAGAAACCGCTTTCAATGAAACGATGGGAGGAAACAGGAAGTACCAGTCATGGACAGCTCCAATAAGCCCTTGATCATAGATTAATGGAAGTGTATTAGGGCCACTCACAGGGATAACATTAATTATCCAGCACTTCATATCACTGGCAGCTAATGCAGCAGCAAATCTGAAAGAGAAGGAGCCCCAGAAGAAATGAAAAAAAGTACTAAATAGTAATACAAATTACATATTGAAACTGAAGAAACAATAATGTTATCAATTCTTATTTACGACACCAAAATAATTCATCCACCCCTCAAGAAAGAGTTACAATGCCTAAAGAACCCCATTAAACGGATAAAACCGTTTAGTCATCTTGATACACTATCAAGGTATATATCCAGGTTGCATACGAACATGCAATCCCTGCTTTAAAATCCTTAGGGTTAAGGGTAGCATGATGGGTATATAAAGAAAGCATTACCTAACAAAAGTAAAAGGCGTGTTTTCATTCTCACTATTTAATGAAGTACAATAAATTTACGTGTCAAGAAGAAAAACAATCAGAAGCATTCCAAGGTGCAACATATTTGTCAGACTTTTAACAAATGCATCATATATAGTCCAAAAAGAATCACAATGACTATGATTTTTCTAGACTGAGAAGTGATTTTAGCTTTTCTAATGTCATAATGCATAAAGGAAAATCTCTTATCTCTCTTAATGAATCCAATAATGAAACAAGCACTTGGGTATCATTTTCCATAAAGCTCATTTGCTAGTTTCAAGATAAGAAAATGCCAAGGTAAATGCGGGTACTCAAGTGATACTCCAATGTAATCTGAATCATAAGTGAATGAGCAGAGACCCTCCAAAATTGGCTCTCATGTCCATAACATTTCGGAACTGCAATTTTCTCCAACCAAGCTCATCAATGTAGCTCTGTACAGCCATCTTCCAATAAAACTTTTCTGCCAAAAATGCTTCCACTCTTGGTACATAAGCATCAAGTTCAACATTCTGCAATCTCTCAGGAACATCTAATGATTTGTAACGGTTTCGGACGGAGATTGAACGGACTCTTTCACGCAGTTTGGGAATGCAACTCTTCAATGGCACGTACCTGTCAAAGACACATTGAAATAAATTTTAACATTAGTGTGTGATTTTAAAGGGATTGTCTACAATGAGACTATTTACCTTTAATACAAGGAGGTCTCAATTACTTACAACCATCCGATGTGAAATCGGATAGATTGGGTGAGATACAAAGTTCAAGAAATTTTCTTTTAAAGTTTGAGCTTGGTCAATGGAATAAATGCAGCAATCTAATTTTACATCCGATGGTCAAGGTTAGTTGTGGCCACCTTGTAGATAAATGGTCTCATTGTATACTTCTCCGATTCTAAATAGCCATTTGAATGGAAGTTTCCTCATGTGAATGCAAGCACCTGAGTTCGTCATGTATGATTCGAACTAATTCATTATTGTGCATAAACACAATGCCTAGAGTGACTATGCAGACCAGCGAGAGCACAAATAAGAATATAAATTTATATTATAATGAGGAATATATACAACACAATGATAGGAATATAGAGAGAGAATGCCCAGATGACTGAGAAAATTTCTCTAGAAAACAGAACTCCCACATTTAGTCCCTACATTCTTTCTTGAAGGTGTCAAACTTAAACAATCAAAGTAAGGCGCACCTCCAAACCTTACTGAAAGAAATATTTTGAATGCCGGAAGCCCCTATAACGGCATTAAAATCTATTTTCATTCCTAATTGTAAAATTTAAAGCTCCAAAAATAGTGCAGATCAAGCAGAGATATAAAACACTTGAAAATCTAGAAAATGGATTGTCCAAATAATGTGTTACACAATACATTATTTCCATGATGATGGAACAACCTTTTTCGTGGATTTTTTATGTGCACCTTACTTCCATTGTATAAGGTTGGCACCTTATATAAACTTTTTCTTTATCCAAATCCTTGTTTTAAAAATATTCTATTATCGAGAAAAATAGGAGAGTTCAAAGAAGAAAGCTTCATAAAAATATTTAGAAATGTTGTTATCTTCTAATTATTCCTAAATAGGAATTCATTATAGGGTGTGGTTTCTATAAGGTTGAAACCTTAAACAATCCAACTAAGGTGCATCTTCAAATTTTATCATAATATATAATTTTGATGTAAAATGTTATTAGGATTATCTCAAAATCTATTTTTATATCTAATTATAAAACTTTAAATTCCAAAAATGGTTAAAATCAAGTAGATCTATAAACATATGAAAATCTTGAAAATGGACGGTGTAGATAATATGTTGTAAGATGCACCATTTCTGAGACTCAAAATATTTTTATTTTTTATAGTCATACATCTTGTTGTCGAGATGATCAATCACAGGGTTTTCCAACATTAAAACAACTTTTTTCGATGCATTTTTGAGGTGCATCTGTAGTTCTACATTTTAAGGTTGCAACCTTATATAAACTTTTTCCATCATTATAATAGGATTTAAATTATCCAAAAAATAAATTTAGAAAACGTCCACATAGAAAGTGAAACAACAATCGAAATAATAATGAATAACAATGAAATAAAAATAAAAATAATCATTTTTATCTGAATTAAATATTTGAAAATATATTAATTATCTATTCCCTCCACAAGAGCATCATGTGATGCACATGGCATTAGCTAAGAATAAGAAGTCCTTAAACCATACCTGACTCACTTAAGTGCATAATGAATAAGAATACAGCAGAACCAGTACAGTATTCTAGAAAGGCAAGTTAGCCCACCACATCAGACACAACAGTAATCCCCCTCGAAAGTAATGGTCCTCATTTGTTTTTCTTTTCTTTTTCTTTTTTTAATTGTTTAATGGTCCTCATTTCTTTGATGCAACAAAAATGCACATTGTTCATATACAAAATAATTGAGTAATGTAAATGTGCTTAAAAAATCCTCATTCAACTCAAAATATAAATTAGGTCACACGGCAAGAAAGAGTTGCCAAAAGTCAGAGGACTCCAAAACCAGAGGAATTATCAGTACTAGGAAAGGAAGAGAACATTTCCTTTCAGGTGAAGGTTTCCATCACTAAACAAAAATAAGAGATGAATGAAGAAAAACGAAGCAAATGCCATTCGCAGAAAAGGCATTCTTGGGCCAGCCCTCTTATTCTAAAGGAACCATTCATTAATTGAATTTCCACCAGAGTTTTTCAATTCACTCTAACAGTAGAAACCAAAGCCCAATCTTGAGTTGATTTCCAGAAAATAAAACATCTTCTTCCTTACCTCATCCAATCATATCATTTAACTGCAGCATGAAATTTAAAATTTATCAAGAAAAGATAACTACATCTCTCTGAAAACCCAAGGTGAGAGTGGAATGTGAAAGGAATAGTGATAATTATTTTATTATAATGACAATATGAGCGAATTTATTAATTATTCAATGCATCGTATAGTATCTGAGATTTCCCTTAGTAGTTCAGGGTAAGCCGTTTCCACCCCAAAAAGTAATAATCTTAAGGGCATTGATGTAATGCTCCGAAGCGAGATTGCCCATGTCCATCAAGATTGCAGACAGATACAGCGGATCCGGTGAATTCTGATGAATGTGTGATGTAAGCTAAAATAAATCTAATTTAAATTGGACTTACCAGACGTCATCTTGGTTCTCCATTGCATCACATAGGGGAGGTTGGGCTCCAGTCCCCCTAGTCAGGTAACATTTGTTGTCGGATGGCTTCTTCCATAAGGCAACATTTTCCATTTTATTGATTAGGGTCCAGCATAACTGTTTCGAAAGATTTTCCACATCTGCACAAATATGAACCAACATCAGGAAATGAAGGAGAGACATAGATGAAGGATACAAGAAACAGAAGAATCAATTAATAAAAACAAAGAAGAAACTTAGCCAAAAACTTGGCTTCCAATGAATGCTAGCTCTTCCTCAAATATGGTGTGCTCATAAACCTACATACCGCTCCAAAAGTTGTGCTCTTCTTCCTTTTTCACCTCTATCTTCAACAGAAAATATCCCGCACCTCTGATAATTCTATTGGCCTCAAGAAGTAGAATACCACCTTCATCACGTAATAATTCCTTCAATCTCTTAGCACATTCAAAATGCATATCACACCAAAATAAACATCAAAGAGAGATATTCAGTGTAGATTAATGAATAGGAAAATTAAAAGTCAGCACAAGATAGACATCTATAAACACGAAAATAAATCCCCATCAAAGAGAGATACTCAGTTTAGATTAATGAATAGGAAAATTAAAAGTCAGCACAAGATAGACATCTATAAACACCAAAAGTTCTCATCATATCTGATATACCTCCATTGAAATTATCCAGCATAAGATCTGTCCAGCTAGCTCATCTATCATAAAGTGAATGACATTCCATTTAGGGAACATCATTCTCTCCTAATATAACTGAATATCAATCTTCCATAATATTAATTAATATCATTTATTTTATAGTATTAGGTCAGGCGTGTAAACAGTACAACATCTCTCAAATTGGAGATCGTAATGTAACAAAGCTTAACCGTTAAATGGAGAATGAAGCCATAAGAAAAGCTCTTAGAAGCCTTAATAGTATGTACCTAAACAAACCCAAACCAAGAAACTTCCTTTTCAGACAGAATTTTAAGGAAGCCTGTGCAAGGTTTTCTCATCTGCCACAAATACAAGTTGACAACAAAATCTGGATGCCCGAGGACTGAATGAAATCTGCCGCACATAAACAGTAGGTGTAGCTTCCATCACAGTAGCAATCATGACATTGAAGGTCGATCCAATCCAACACCATTGACAATGACGGCAGTAAATGTTCACGTGATAAACTGAATTACACATTTTTTTGAGTCCCACCTCAATATACATGCAAGTTTAAGTTCTCAAAATAATTAATTATGAATATTTTTCTTTTTTATGCTCAAAGTGGTAAAACACAAAAAGTTCACAAACTATGCTTGTTTAGAGATCCAAAACTTCTAGGACAACTTATCAGCATCATCACAAAGTAATGAAACAAACCAATAGAGCCAAGTTCACGACGTACCATCACGAGTCCACTCCACATCGCATGCAGAACAATAAACCATGTCAAATGCCTCGCTTGGAAATGGGAGTCTATGCATTGCAAAGCTTGCCAGCATAGAAGGAATACCTCGCTCAAGAGATAGTTGCACCCCATCCCTGTGAAAATCTTTTGGAGCAATATGTAGACTGCTCACATTATGGAATGCAGCACCAATTCTGCCCAGACCTGATCCGACATCAAGAATAATCTTTATGTGCACACCAGGTGTGACATTGGGATGAATCTACATAAATCAAAAGCAAACATTGAAGCAATATGAGTGAATTTATCCAACCAGATGCATTACTAGGGAAAAAGCAAGAGAATAGAAATGTCAAGTAACATAGGTTACTTTAGATAAATATTTTGATAGTTCATGAGCTTGTGTATCATCTTGGACTCTAAGTTTCTCTTTGTTCTGGGTAAAGAAATTTCTCTTGATTCCATCACGAACCAGTGTCGATGGTGGAAAGTTGCCAATCCAAACCTGCCATTGGACATAATTAAAAATACTTGCCATTTTAAATTACAAAAGGGATAATGTAAAGATTGATAACAGAAGGCCACCGCACATTGTAAGAGGGAATAGGATGCAAAATCAACTCCGTATGAGCTCGAGAATCACATTAATTTGAAAGAAAAGACAATTAAATTTCACTACAGAAGTAGGTTCCTCCAATCGTTATAGAATTTACCCAATACAAATTTTGAAATCACAAGTTGAAATTTCAGCAAATTGTAATCCATTGTTCCATAAGACATATTTTCCCCCACAGAAGACAAGACACATGCAAGTCAGGGTACAACATGGCAACTGTTGTATAGATGAGGAATAAAAGGCTATAAAGGCAAAAGTAATTTACATTGGCAAATCATGATTGCAGGTTATCTAGGAGACAAAGAGAGCAGAGAATTACTGCCCACTAAGAGTGCATTATATTTTTTTCTGTTTATAAAGCGTGTGAAGCATCAATTGAAGTGACACAAACTCCACAGAGAATGTTTGGACTAATAAACAAAATGAGTAACGAACGAAGTATCTCCATTATCAATTTATGACAATCTGCCATTAGTGGTTTCAACAAATGAAGCAACACTTGCCATTTTTTGTTATGAAACTTATTTCTTAAAAAGTACTAAATGGGTAATAAGATCAGTTTAGAGATGATAAGCTAGTATGAGAATCCTAGTCTAGCTGAAAACACTAATGGCTCTCATCTAGAAGCTCTTTCCTCCCTGTAAGATCAAATGTGTCCAACTATACGTAGCATTAGATTACTTGTAAAAAGATTCACAATCAAATGAAAATGATTGAATTGACCTCGACATAACAATGTGACACCAAAGTGTGTAAGCGAAGCCGATTATGAAAGTTTTAACCTCATGCAAACCAGCTTACCAGCCCCAAAAAGATTCAAAAAGGAAAAAAAAAAGAATGAAGCCATTCAGATGTGGAACTCGACCTGAGAAACATAATTTACCTCACTCAAACTTTCTGGCCAAGGAAGTGGCAGCTTATAATTTATGGGACTTGGGACCAAACAGAACCATAAGTTTGATTCACTTGGACAATAACGATCAAAGCTTTTACCTCTTGAAACAGATAAAATCTTCTTAACACCATGAAAATTATCTCGGCAAGGTACATAATTCACCATATGAGGCCCACAAAGTTCAATTCTTCCTGCATCGTCTTTCCCATTCCTCACAACATAGGATACACTATCATTGGCACCACCAGAAGAGTCACTTCCTGTTTCATATGAACTATTTACAATGGAAAATCCTGGCTCTGTAATTTTCCTAAAGTCACCTGAACGAAAAACAAAGTCTTCGGGATTTCCACTCTTCCAAAATCTTCCCAAAAAGAAGCAGGTCACACCCAACACAAAGAAACCCAAATATTTCAATCTTTTGCTCGTCTCATACTTCATTTTCTCCCAAATAAATATCCGATCACAAACCAAAGTCTCAGAAATTTTAAAATAGTCCTAAGCTTGGTCGAATTTATATTGGAAGGTGCATTTATTATCCCAGTTCCTTCTCAATTTGATTAAACAACCACGATATAAAATTTACCCAAATATCCAGGAGAAAGAAAGAAATGCTCATATGCCACTACCTTCATATGTAACTCAGTTCCTTCGTCATTTGCTAAGAAGGATAAAATGTAACTTTCTGCACTTCATCACACATGCCAAGAAAAATCAACAATTAATAGCTGTTCTATGCTCAATTCCATGTAGAAGTACTCAAGTTCTTACTTGCTAGATTGAAAACATAGAGCATAAACATCACGAAATAGTCCAATAATTTCTTCAGTCCTTCCCCAAGTCAAAATTATAAAACTACAGATAAATTTCAGATCCTACTCTTGCTTTTTTTGAATTAAATATCCTAAACTCCTTATTCATTGGATCAAGAACAGAACCAGGTTCTGAAAACTTTCCTTGCTCCTTATCATTTTAGGCCACAAAGATACAAAAAAATTATCATGTACCTAGCAAATAAATTCCAACATATGGATAACACTTACCTCAGTATCAAAAAAAATATCTCCTATTTTAACTTGACTATTCTTCATCTCCGTTCACCAAAAGCTTAAAAAACAAAATATGCTAAGCAAGAGCAAATCTTAACCCAGCTCAAACTGCTCTGGTTCTAATCGAATTCATACAGTCCAGTCTTCCACTGATGGTTTTCTATGTTCTCTTATAAATATCCGTACTATGAACAAAGAGTTCTGAATTTGCATTGACTTTGCCCTAGTTAACAAAGACCTCAGAAAGAGAAAAACTCAAACTTCTAATGCAAAAAGCTTCAAGGTGTTCATAGGGATCTGTTCCCATCAGAGTAAAGCAAACCCTAAAAATCACAAATACATAGCTTTCCTGATTTTATATGTTTAAAAATATATATAATAACAGTCCAACTACTAGATACTGGGTTCAGTCAGAACATTGGGATATGTTATGGAATAAAATAAACTAAAATAACTTCCTACAATTCCAAGTTAGCTCAAATACTGCAAAAATATCAAAAACAAAATCAAATAAATAAAGAAGCACAGCTGTTAACAAATGAAATATACAAAAAAGTAACATAAAAAGACCAAGCATGAGAAGCCGATTAGGGTTCCAGCCTGAATCAAAGGGTTTCTGCAAATTCTATGCACAATTAACTCTGTCTATATAATTACATGCATTGATCTATCTCTGCAAGCTTGCTTTACTGGTATTATACGTTTCTAGAAAAGAGTTCAAGTCCTTTGAATTTGTAAATTAACATGAAATTCAAATTGTATAGACATTTGTAGCTATCCTTTCATTTTATCACCGCATTTGGCCATACTTTTGTCAAAAAATTTCTAGTTTGGCCAACTTCCAATGAATTCTGAAAATTTTTGCGGATACTAAATTGAAGTCTAGGCAACCTAGTCCTAAATTCAGAACCAAACTCACTCTAATCGCCACAAAATTAGCTAATTTCAAGAAGAAAAAAAAAAGAAATATAAACTCAAGTAAGAATAATAGGAAAGTAGGATCTAAAAACTAAATTTCATCCAACATATATGATGAACTCAGCTCAAAGTTCCGCCAAATTTACTGAAATTGAGTGAAAGGTCATTCAAAATGAAGCAGCGCTGGCCCGAATTTCACAGTATATAACTGGAAAAGATGCCGAAATTCAAAACCCAAAATTTTATAATAATTTTTTGCACCTGATTTTGGGGATTTTCGCCGTCTTTTCACCGAGGAGAAGCTCGCCAACATCTATACTGGAAAGATTGCATTCAAATTTCAAAATATCAAAGCGTCCGAGCGGTTTTAAAATTTACCAAAAGATTTCCCTACTCCCGCGGGAGTATACTAGTCCCTTACTCTAAGGATACCTTTCTTTTAGGAAAAATTTCATAGAGAACCCTAATGCCATACATTATTTCATGGTAGACCCCCGTGTCCCTTTTTCTTTCAATCTGTATAAGGAAACCCTTAAAAATGTGACCTTACCCCTTTATCTCTTATTTTCCTCTTTTTAATTTTTTTATCGTAAAAATTAGCTTTAATAAATCTTTTTATACCATTTCAACCTAAAAACGTTTTTTTTTTTTTTTTGGGTTGAAAGGAGAAAAGAGGGTTAAAAAGTTTTTGAGTTGAAATAGTATAAAAAAATTTGTTGGGGCTAATTTTTATGATCAAAAGTTACTAAAAGAGAGATAAGAGATGAGGGAGTATGATAAAATCTTAGGGGTTTTCGTATATCACTTGAAAGAAAAACAGAATGAGGGTCTACCATGAAATAATATAAAGAATTAGAGTTCTATATTAAATTTTCCCTATCTTTTTTTAAGAAAAAGTTTATATAAGTTTGCAACTTTAAAGTATAGAATTACATATGCACCTCAAAAATCCATTGGAAAAGGTTGTATCATAGTTGAAAGATCCTCTAATTCATCATCTCGACATTGAGATGTATGAATGTGTAAAAAAGAATATTTTGAGTCCCAAAAACAGTGCATCTTGCAACACATTATAGATCTACATGATTTTAACCATTTTTGGAGTTTAAAATTTTATAATTAGATATGAACATATATTTTTAGATAATCTTAATATTTTTTTACACCAAAATTACATGTTATAATCAAATTTGGAGGTATGTCTTAATTGGATTGTTTAAGGTTGCAACCTTATTGAAACCGCACCCTTTTTATATCTCAAAGTTTGGATTTCTATACTATTTTATTTTTAATTTTTTTATACAAAATATTTCGACACCAAATTTTGGATGTCTAGTCCTCTCTTAAACTCGCACATGAAAAAAATATAAACAAAATATTCTTAATAAAATAACTAAATACCCCCTGAAAATTTTAAGGGTATTTTGTCATTGTATTTTATCAAAAATATTTTTAATATTAGTTTAAGTGCTCCCCATTAATATGATAGCATGTACAAAATTTCATATTCACATAATTTGCAAAACAATAATTAAAAATAAAGTATTTTGCAAGGTCGGATCTAGATCACACAGTTAGAAACTCGCTTGATCAAAATTGGATGGCTAGATGGGGGAAGTATATATCTTCCATACAACAGCGGAAGTATAAAAACATTTCCTTTAAAAAAATAACTCAAGATTGTACCAGAATTGTCCAATTTTTTTAGGAAATGATCTAAATATTTATGAACATAAAATCTAAATTATTTTATTTGAAAATAACCATCTAGTTATAACTAAATGGATCCCAAAACTTAAAATTAAAAGAAAAAAAAAAATCTCAAGTTCGTGTTTTGTCCAAGAATAATAGAGAAAAAATTATGTAAATATGCTCTTATATTTTGCACAATGTTTAGAGAAATTTAATTTTTTTCTATAAAACAGATTGAACTTGACTTTTGGGTGTCCCAATTCTTTACCATAATGTACCGGTAAATAATATAAAAATAATAATTTTAAATAAATAAAATGACCAAAATCACAAAAATCCCCCCATAATTTTTTCGATATCTTGGTAATTTGATTTTTTTGAAGTTTTTGCAAATGCTTGGACAATAAGAAGCAATGTTTTATTTATTATAAACGTCGATTTTATTTTTGTATTATATTTTATTTATTTTTAATATTTTTTTGAATTATCGATTTGGATCGATCCATAACACCAATCCAACAATCGAACATGTGCCTGCGGGGGACCATCCACCCCATCTATCCAGGTTTTGAAATACTAGTAACAAGTATCAACACAAATTTTGAGCTCCATCTAACGTACAAAAAAAATAAAATAAAATAAAATAAAAAATAAAAATAAAAACAGGGAAAAAAAAGAAGAAGAAGATAAAATCGAAGTGCTATATGTGCCCTTATAAATTAGGACACGAGCGCATACTGGAGATATATTTTAAATTTTTAAATTAGGACACGAGCGCATATTGGAGATATATTTTAAAATTTTGAAAAAATATATGTCATGTTTATGAAAATTTCCCTATAATTTACACCCTCGAGCAAGATACTTATTTGGGAGATTTTATTGAAATGGACGGTGTAGTGTCCACATGATGTGTAGGGCTGGCAATGGGCTAGGTGGTCTGGCCCAGCCTTAGGGCATCGAGCTCAAATTATGGACTGAGGCCTGAGCTAGAGCCAGTAGTACCCGCCTAGTTTGACTTGGTCCGACGTCTTTTTTTTCTTGTTTTCTCTTTAAACTTTTTTCATTTATTTTCGTTCTTGCCCGACCCTAATAGGGCTAGGGCGGCCAAGTGGAGACAAGGGCTAAGCTAAGGCCTAGGCTCGCCAGCCCAAGCCCAGCCCGTTGCCACCCTTGATGATGTGGATGCCTATAGGGTGTACAAACATCCTTCAATTGTTCAGATTGAAACTAGTATCATCATATGGCCCAAAATGAATTTCGTATTTTGTTTTTATTTTTTAAATGATATTGATCTAGAATTTGGGGTACATATGAATATTTATATAGCACATAAAATAAAAGTGATAAAAATATATTTCAAACAAAAAGGTCCACCAAAATACCCGTGAAACATTTTAGGGGTATTTTGGTTAACTCGTTCTTTAAAATATTTATTATTATTATTTGTTCACCATATAAATATATTTATAACCATAAATATCACTTTTAAACTAAATTAAAAATAAAATACAAAACGATTTTAGTTCGTTGGATGTGGCCATGCTTGATATTGTGAAGAAGTCTCAGGTTTATCTAAAAAGACTCAGTGTCCATTATTCATATGAATATACATACTTGTCTTTTATAGACAAATTACAAAAGACAATAATAGAAACTAAATCATAGATATCTAAACCATAACTAAATTTATAATAAAGTATTGATACGCTGTCAACCCTTACCATATATACTGATTGCAATATATGCTTTCTATATTAACCCAATACACAATATACATTTTCTTTTCATACTCCCCCTCAAATTCAAAATGCGAGAGAGAGCAGCTGGAGTTTGAATACTAATTGCAGAAACGAGCAGTGGGATCTTCAAGTGCATACTCAAATTGCTTGATCAATAAGCACCGAAAGCAATGGCGAATCAACAAGCCTCGAGAACAGATGGCTTCATGAACTCTTGAAAAAGATCAAACAGATCAGAGAGTCGAAACACGACTCGACATAGAGACAGATCAGAGAGTTGAAACACAACTCGGTAGTGAGACAAATCAGATAGTCGAAACACGACTTGACAGAAGTTGCACCGACTGGGTGAGCAATAGACTTGTATTGAAAATTGGTGACAACGCTTCAGGGACGAAGAATGTACACAACTAAGATGAATCTGGCTCTGATACCATGTGAAGAAGTCTCAGGTTTTTTTAAAGAGACTCAGTGTCCATTGAAAGGGTTGCGCACCCTTCCACGGTCCACATGTGGATGGGGTACTTTCTTTTATTGAAATTTTGACATCCACCTAAAAGTTATCTATATGTAAATTATGGGGTGGATACGTCCCAAAATTCAAATGAGACCTTAAGGATTTAGGGCAAGTGACCCTTACAAAAAAAAAAGGCAGAGTATGTTGTAGGATAAATGGATTCCTTTCTCTTGTGATATGAGATATATTTTCAAATTAGGTTTACCTACAAAGAAACTGTTTAGCTTTTGTACATGTAGATCATAATCATTCATACTCATTTGATGTCAAATTTGATGGCTTAGGGAGAGTCACGAGGTCTAAGAATTTTTTTTTTGAACTTTGTATCTATTCAATGACAATCTTACAACTACCCATTTAGAAATTTAAGAGACAAAAATGGTTGTAACCTCCCTGTACAAAAAATAAATCATTTCTATCAAGACAATACCTTTAAATTTCTATATTTTCTGAATTTTATGGAATTCCATATACTAAATCCTTACCTTACCATCCATATAGTCCGAAAGCAATACGTTCAAGTCCTCCCCTAAAATATCTTTCCTATTCCTTTTGTTCAAACCAAACTTCAACCCTCCATGCCTCTTTTGGTTTTCAAAGCCTACATTGGGTACTCTCTCTCTCACCAACGTGGGAGCATTCTTTTTTAGAATTTTCTAATGGAGAACGTTTCCATGCGGCCACCCCGCATCTTGTAGAAATGCGGGCTTGCCAATAAATATATTTTAAAATATAATTTGTATCCTAATGTTTAGAGAATATATAATCTTTAACATGGAGATCATGAATATATATATGTATATATATAGATATGAAAACTAAAAATAATAATTATATTCAAAAACATTTAGACCGTTAGATACAATTGCTTTTAGATGTACCACCTACTTACATCCATCTTTAATATGGATAAACCATTTCCTTTTCTATTTATATGGAAAGTCATCTCTTCCTAAAATTTGTTCGTGCAAATACTCCCCAAAAATGTTTTTATGTTTTTTTTTTTTTGCATATTTCTTAGTTTCTAGGGTACTATCTCCCTCACACCCTCTCATCTCATCACGTAGGTCTCTCTCTCATAAGTCCAAATCAAAACTCTTTACCATAACTGAAGGGAAAAGTTTATATGGAGCCGAGGGTCTAAACAATCCAGCCTACCTCAAAAATTTCATTAAAAGAAGTGGTTTTGATGCTCAAATATCTTCAAATCGATCATCTCAACAACAAGATGCATTGACATGAGAAAAAAATAGATTTCAAATTTTGAAAATAGTATATTTTGTAACTCATTTTTGGGCCATCAATCTTTAAGATTTTCAAGTTTTTATAGAACTGTCGATCTACACTATTTTTTAAGCTTTAAATTTTATAAATAAATATAAAAATATATTTTAAGGTTATTACAAAGATTTTCAATATTGAAACCACATTTCTCGACACTACTTGAAGGTAGGCTCTAATTTGATTGTTTAGAACCTAGGCTCTATAAAAACCGTACCAATAACTAAAATATCAAAATTTAAAAATAAACAATAACTTCATATGCTCGTAATTTCATTTATCACTAATTTTTTAATATTTTTAAAGTTTATAATTTTATTTCGATTTTTAGATGACTATTTTTGTTTTGTTTTAGTTTTTTTTTAGATTTTTAATTAACAAGTTTTGTTTTATTTTAGTATTGTTAGTGTTTGTTCAAAATAAGTTTATCAATGTGTATTCATGTTGCTTAAAATGACTTATTTGTGATAAATTTTATTATAAATATAGCAAGATAACATACTAGATTTTTTAACATTTTCAATTTTTGTTTGGGAATTGTCAGCTCAAAAAAAAGATTTGAATGAATTTTATTTTGCCATTACAATTTATCAAGGATAAAAGAAATAATTATATTGTTGTAAATTTAAAAAGGAAAACTAATTTATAAAATCTCAAATATTTTTTATTTTCAAATTTTAATACTTCCAAATTTCATTGAGGACTCATTTTATGCTATTTTAATAAAATTATAATAAAATAATGCTATATTTCCACGAAATTTTTATGCTTTGGAGATACTTTATGGCCTATTTTAATTTAAAAAAAATTTAAAATAATTCATAAAAATTACTTGGAGTTTTCTAGGAAAAAAAAAGGTGATAAGAAAAAGGATTGTATACAATGAGACCATTCAATTTTAATGCAAGGAGGTCACAATTACTTACAACCATCCGATGTGAAATCTAATAGCTTGTGTGCGTCACAAAGTTTGCGGAAATTCCTTTTGATGTTCAAGCCTGGTTAATGGAATAAATGCAACCATCTAATTTCACAAATAATGGTCGGGATTAATTGTGACTACTTTGTACCAAAGATAAATAGTCATATTTTATACTTTTCCATGAGGAAACAACCTCAACTATTTTCATTCAAATTGTGACTGCCATTGGGGCAAGAGTAACTCTCAACTATTTGACCGTTATGATTTCTCAAGATTCCATCCGAACTCTTTTTTTTTCTTTTTTTTTGAATGTTAACATACGATTTATCAGTGATTCAAATATACAATACAAGAAATTCAAGCAAAAACACAAGATTTCAAAAATGAAATAACCAACAGAGAGGGAGCATGAACTCCTCCTTTGGCGAGAATATCAACATCTTCTTTCGCCATCCACACTCTCAAGACCTAAGTGAAGTTGTCGAAATTAAGTTCGATCAAACCAGGCAAAGGTGACTTGATGAATCATTGTCATACTTCCATATAGTCCGGACTCTGGTCCAGAGACTACTTCCACAACTTTGGCATTCATTCTCATGTATCTCAAGGGAAGTCATCCCACATGGGCTTGCCCAGTAAGTTTGAATCATAAGTTGGGTTGTGATGTAAGGAAATTTAAGAAAGCAGGAAAAACACGTACTATGTCAAACACGAACAATAACTTGGAGAAAACTAGGGTTTCCTCCTTAACCCAACCTTAGGTTCAAAAAGCGTAAGTTTTTATTTCTCATTGAATTTCTAAAAATTATTTGGAGTGACTATTTCAAGGTCTCACACACCTCTTATATATTGTAATGTAATTAAATGTTCAAAGACATTAAATGTCCACACAAGTAATTTTAAATGTTCACACAAATAATTAAAATGACTGCAAAAAAACCTAACATGTACACACAAATCTTAATGGCAAATTTACCACTATGAATAGTAACCCGTGAACGATACCCGTAAGTAGTACTCGTGAACCGTACCCATGAATAGTAACATGAGTAGTAAATCAAAACTAAAAATTAAAACCCAAGAATCCCTAAAGAAAATTCAAAATGCCTAAAAATAAAGGCTACAACCAATATCAAAATACCATTATCATCATCATCGTAGATTCAGGATTCATCGAAAGTTTTACATCGACTGCCAACCTAACACTACCCACATCCTTTACCCGAGCTTAGGACGGGTTAAGGGAACGTTTAAGGTCCACACTGTTTTTCGACCTAAAATAAAAATATATATCTTGAAATTGAAGAAAATTAAAAATAAGAAAATGTTGGCACACATCATTCTCCCTTGGTTAAAGAAAACTTGTCCTCAAGTTTGAAATGTGCTAAAGTGAATTTTGCATTAAAACCACCTTCTTCAACCTTATTCTTCTTTGTTGGATTAAATATTGTTCGTGATAGGAAGAAATCCCCAAGAAGCAGGCCCTAGTTTGTATAGTAAACAATTGATACAAACTTATCATATTTGGCTATCTCTAAACTCGCATTGAAAATTGTATAGGAAATTTCAAACTCAATTTTCTAGCCTCTAGAGGTCTTTTTAGCATCTATTTCATTATACTTTGAAACCAGGGCCACAATATGTGGCTTATGAGTGGCCCACACTTCCACTACGCTGCACTGATTCAAATGCCTTAAATGTCTTGAATGCTTGTCCTCTTCAATATTATTGAGATCTTTAAAGGATGATTTTAATCAGTCCCCATGTTTTCCTTCTCTCCGTATTCTTTATGAGCAAGATCCTCTTCCAAAACATCTTCATCTTTATCACATATCAAATCTCTTAAGAGATCTTGTTTTTCATCTAAGCATATATTGAATATTTGTAGCAAACCCCAATCTACAGCCTGTTGATTTTTTATACGTGTCAAAAATAAAAAACGTCATTATTTAACTCGAAATTCTTCTAGTGATGTGCCCCATGTCTAGGTCATCTATCGCTTTCCTCCTCATTCGACTCTTCACCTGGAGCACTGAGGTGAAAAGGGTAGCACTCGACATCTTCTTGAGTGGAAAGTTCGTTTCGCCCATAAATGATGGTCACAAATTGCTGCACCAGCTGCTGAGCTTGTTTTTTAAGCTCCTCAATTTCTTCATCTCTAGGAACACGAATTGGATATGTGAAAACTCCCCTTCCACAGTCTCTTCTCGCTGCCATGGGTTCACTGAAATCACAAATCCTAATAGATAATCGACAAAAACTCGTTGTGAACAACAAAATTTAGGCTATTTTGGCAAAACTTGGCCCAAAATAGCAAATCCTAGTTTGGTTGCAGTTTCCCAGCTTTGTTGTCGAATAAAACGTTAGCTCTTATACTTGTTTGATGCATGAAAATTGATGGAAAGAGTAAAATTTGATGCTCTTGATACCAAATTGATGTGGAAAAAATTGATAATGCAATAAAATCAGTAAGAAAACATGCTAAATACAAGCAATAACTTGAAGAAACCTAGGGTTTCTTCGTCACCACAAGTTAAGGTTCTAAAAACCTAAGCTTTTCTTTCTATTTCAATTTCTAAATATCATATAGAATGACCGTCTCAAGGACCCACACACCTCTCATAAATTATAATTAATGTTCAAAGATATTAAATGTCCATATAATAATTAAAATGACCTAAAGAGTACCCCTATGAGTAGTAACCTATTAACAATACCTGTAAATAGTACTCATGAACAGTACATATGAATAGTAACTAGTTAATAATAAATAAAAAACACTAAAGTCCCTAAAAAAATTAAAAACCCTAAAAAATAGAACCTAAAACTAATATCATAATATATCCTTTGAAATTGAATAAAAATTCAAAATAAAAATAGTTTTATCATGCATCAATTTCTTAAAAGATGAAGTTTCAGACGGACCAATTAGCCTGCCTTGAGCCAACCTGAAAAAATGTAGGTTAGGTTCAGCGAACCATTCATGCCCGAAAATTAACTTTCGAACTTGGTCCAAGAATAATTCGAATTCAGTATGATGAGGCTTGACCCCATCTCGGAGCAAAAAATAGGCCCTAAGTTTATATAGAGCCGAGGCTCTAAACAATCAAATTTGAGCCTACCTCAAAAATTTCACATACACACACACACATACATATATATATATATATATATATATATAACCTAAACGTCTTCTTTATTATTATTATTATTATTGGCAAGACAAATATTTTTCTGGGCCAGTCAGAAATATATTTTAGGCCTACCATGCTCACCCTTGCTCGACTTTGGGCCTTAACATGTGGTAGAAACCGAGCCTGGCCCAAAAGCCTGCGGGCATGCCCAGACCATTAACAACCCTAATTAAGTAAGGAAAAAGTTTATATAAAGTTGCAACCTTAAAATGTAAAATTACAAATGCACCTCAAAAATCCATTGGAAAATGTTGTTTTAATGTTGAAAAAACCTCTAATTGATCATTTTAACATCGAGATATATGAATATGAAAGGAAAAAGATTTTGAGTCCCTGAAATAGTGCATATTGCAATACATTATCTAGACCGTCTATTTTCAAGATATTTATATGTTTATAGATATGTTTGATTTTAATCATTTTTGGATTTTAAAGTTTTTGTAATTACGTATGAAAATAGATTTTGAGATAATCCTAATAATTTTTTCACCAAAATTATATGCTATAATAAAATTTGGAGGTGCACCTTAATTAGATTGTTTAAGGTTTGCAACCTTATAGAAACCATACCCATTAAGTAATTATGAGTTAATAGCACATGTTCAATTTCTTGCAACCTTTTATCTTTTTGTGACAATATTACTTGGCTTTTATTTATACTAAAGAGGAAAATATACATTGGCCAAAATAAATAATATGAAATTACTATATAGTCGAGATTTTTGTCTTTTTTCGCCAACTCATCCACAACTTCATTTGCCTCCTTGAAGACATGCTGAAAAGAGATAATCAACGAAAAAAGATATATGAAGCCACAAAAATCTCAAATGCTATGGGGGGTTTCGCAATACAAGTGCACCAATTTATGGCATTCATATAATCGCATTCCAATATCACTACATTTCCAAACCCCTTTTCTCTCCAAATCAAGAATCCTTATAAAAAAAGCTCTTAACTCGTCATGATTTAAAGTATCCACACCAAACGGTCTAGCATAACAAAAAAGAATATTTCCCCTATGATCTATGCGTTTTCGGGGAAGAGCCATCAAAACTAATATTCTAAACTCCAACTGCCCGGTGGTACCCATTTTAACCTTTTTCTCATTGAATGAAATATTAGTCCGTGCCATTATTACCTTAAAAAAAGAAAGGAATCTCTACTACTAATATTTGACTCAATGATCTCCTGTTGTGCGAGTCACGTGTTATATGTGAAATATTTAATTTGTTACACAATTTAGTATTCTATTCCCAACGTCACTCATGGCTTCGTTCATTGGCGATGCAACCATGAGCGGCAACGGGTCGAGACTCGAGATAGATCAGAAAAAAATTTATATGACTCGGACCCGATCAAAAAATTTAAAAAAACTATATTTTTTAATATATTCATATCCTATTTAATTATTATACATAACATATATAAATAATAATATTATTTGGTTTGGGTCCGAGTCAGGTCCACATGGACCCGGACTCCAACAATGTCGGGTTCAATATTTGGACGCGGATCCAACCTGTCGGGTCCAATTTTTTTTTCCTACACTCGGACCCTAGCCGGGTTTGGGTCCATTGCCACCTCCTATGAGTACAGTAGATTGAACTTTCTACAGAGAGAGAAAACACTTTTTTGGATAAGTAGAGAGAGAAAACACTTTCTAGAGAGAGAAGCCTCTTCTCTATGAGATCCTCATATCTTCGAACATGATTCACATATATAACCTTAAGTATTTATTTCTCAATATAGAAGGGTTCGTGTTGTGTCCATATGCTTAGTATAGTTAACAGGTACACATTGGTTCATATTGCCTCACGGGGCAAAAATTAATTTATTTTTAATAAATTTTAAAAATATATTTATCTCAAATTAATGTTTTAGGTTCATTTTTTAAATACAAACAATTAAAAATAAGAAAAATAATAATTTGAACAAAAAGTATTGACCAAAATATATTTAGGAGTATTTGGTTATTTTTATTTGAAATAGTTTTACTCTCTTATCTAGTTCTCATTATAAAAATAATATTATATCCTAGGTTTTAGATAAATATAATATTCAAATAAAAATTAAGATACGAAATTAATTATATGGCTTTGTGAAATTTCAACCGTTAGAACAATCCACGATGTGGGTGCCATAGTTTTCCGTATAGAAATTTATTTTTGCTATGGGTACAAATAATCAGTGTCCCCTAGCATATAAAAAAATAAAAGAATAAAAATAAAAAAATAGCATAAAAAAAAATGATGAGAACCAATATTTTAAAACTCGCCGAGTGGACTCCCGATTCTGTCATGGCTAAGCCTAGTATTATGTACAGACTCGGGCATATAAACATACCAAGAAACATCAAAATTACACTATTATTATTTTATTAAATCAATGTATGCATATGCTTGTATACAATCGTAATGTTGTTTATGATGATATGTGAGTATTCTTTATTATATGCTTAACTTTTTCTATTTCAGAATTATTCCAGCTATAAAATCAAATTTTTTTTCCCCAAATTCTATCTTTTTTTCATATTTTTGGACTTTAAATGTTGTTTATAATTTAGTTCACTTTTTACTTCTTCTTCCTTTCACCTTTTTTTATTTTTTATTTTTGACAATTTTTTGAAACTTTTGTGAAATTTCTAGCCCTTTCTAGGCTAGTAGAAGACTCGAGCGAGTCAATCCAGACTGGCACGAGCCAATAAGCTCGGGCAGGGGGACTGAGCCCCGAGGGCCAGCCGAGTTCTTGCACACTAACGAATTATTATAAAAGCTCAAATACTAGACTTTAATCTCTTGTGCATCTCTCAACCTTTTCTAACATGGTACTATTGCCATTTATTAAGCAAAAAGCAATCCAAATTCAAAAGAAAGCTTGAATTAAGATTACTCTTAGAAAGAAAATGGCCTTTATGTTTGCATTAGTCACTGGACTTTTGAAAACATCTTTTAAAAAATGTAGGCATTTTATAAGTCAATGGGCTTATGGCTACATTACAAGCAAGAGATCCAAAACTTGGAATTTGCCTCCTTGCAATGTAGCTGGATCCATTCTCACCAAATAAATGGGCACTTCGCGAACCCATTTTCTATTATTTAAATATTTTCTGGTTTAGTCTGCGCTAGGCCAAACTAAGACCCCTTTGGCCTCGTTCGAGTTGGTCCCACAGGGAGTCCGAACTCGAGCTAGGCCTAACCCGACTTGTTCATAGCCCTACATCTATCATAGTCCTTTAGTGTCAACTAGTTGGATTATGTGTGTTGGTGTATGTAGGAATAAATTAAGCGATTACATAAATAATCATGTAATTATACAATGGAGCATATCTATAAAGGCAAAAATCCTTGATATTTTTTACGATGATCAAATCATGAATTGTTTATTTCATGTAAGATTCCAAAGGAGAAAACAAACATTTTCATAAAGTATAATAAGCATTACAAAACAATTTCATGTACAATCAAAAGATTTTTTGAAGTTGAGTATGGTATGCATGATAATCAAAAGATTTTCGGACGTTTTATTTCATTCTTTTTTGGATTTTTAGTCGATGTGTGTCAAATACATACCCACCGCACGATGATAATAGTGCAAAATCAATTAAATCTAGCACCTTGCCAAGAGATCAAACAAACACAATCGAATCAATTGCAATCAAATCAGTTACTGCAAGCAAGGTAAAAAGTGAAATAGACAAACAAACGATGCTATCTCATAATAAATAGCTTATATAAATTTTCTCATATTATCTGTAGGATACCATATTTCTTTTTCTTTTTGAATTTCATGGACTTAGTACCTTAAATTATTTTACAGTTTTATATTGTCAAATGCTAATTTTTAGATAATTGAACTTCACAAGTAGATGAATTATATTAGTCTCTTAACACCTTACCATGTAATTTTTTATACAATTTAATTTATTCAATATATCTTATGAGTCTATGTATCATTGAACTTTCAATTTTCTAAAATTGATTCCAAACTAATATTTATTAAATTTCACTTGATTTATAATTATTTTATGGCATTTTCTACATAAATAAGATACCAACTCTAATAACTTTTATGATTTATTATGTTTAGGTACTTTCTATTTAACGAAAGTTCCCAATTTTCTAAAATTGATTTAAAGTGATCAATTGATTTATAATAATTAAGCGGCATTTTCTATATAAATAAGATACTAACTCGAAGAACTTTTATAATTTTCGTTACAATTTGTTATAGTTAAGTATTTTATCTTCTTTCTCTCCTTCCCCTCAAAGATCACGTCGCTCTCTCTATCCCACGCCTCCTCCTCCCCCCCCTCCCCCCCCCCTTCCCCCCCACAACCACGTCTCTCTGTAAAGTTGACATGACGTAAGTTCTCTCTAAGCATATGGTCCCCTTCTATTCTTGTCACATAGGTCAACCCCTTAACCCTGGCTTTTATATATATATATATATATTGTTGGGTTCATATGGCCTTTAAAGGCCTTATAAGTGGTAGTAAAATGAAATGATGGGAGTGTGGTCCCTTGTAGACCATATTAAGCAAACAATAATTTGCTGATACCGATTTATGCTTAATGATCTAGGCCAGTCGATGGTAAAAAAACTCATGTTATCAGAGCATGAAGTACAAACCAATGAGGGTTTATGGGTTAGCCCTTGATGAGGTCGGAGAACATGCCCAAATGAGGGAGCCGAGAGACTGTGTGACCCTTGTGTGTGATGGTGACCTATAGAGACAGAGGCCAAAACTTCATCCATGTACCATCGCACGCCATGCATATCGATAGATCGCTCGGAAAAACCAGAAATCCACCTTTTAGAATGAATCATATGCATGTGCGAGAGATACCCCTATGCGCTATAGAGCTGTGGTCGCATAAGGTCTTAGTGACATTAACTTGTCTCTAAGAGAGGACCTGAAATCCACAGACTGGGATTGCAATCCCTTAGCTCATCGGTCGGACTTTGGTGACCTGCTAATGAGCTCCTGCTCGGACTGTGGGTCATGGAAAACACTAGATCGGTCTGATAAAGCAAGTGTGGTCTGTAGTCCACAGTTGAAGGTGGAGTGCCCCATGATTGATGATTTCTAAACCATATGGATGTTTTTCCCATCAAATTAATTTAATTGTGCTTGTTTTATAATGAAAATTATTTTAAGATTATTAATTGAATTTTTATGAACCCCTGAATATTTTATTTATAATTTTTGGATTTATAAAATTAAAGATATTGATTTTACAATTGTTTAAATATTCAAATAATATTTTAAAATCTTTTTATTAATTTCAAATATATAAAAATATCATGGGGGGCCATTGTGCACATGGGCCCGCCATATTTTTAGAAGGTGGGGCCCATGAGTGCCTCCCTTGGGTGGCACGCGCCACCCTTATTCTCTTTCCTATGTTTTGGTGATATGGCATGTGGCCATATGGTTGAAAGATATTGACTTGATATATTTTTGAAAGATTTTGTGAAAAGATTGAGTAGACTTGTGCTATTTTATGGTATGCACAATATTTTGATTAGATTTAATTTATTTAATTTTTATTGATGAAAAAATGGTTTAGAAAAGGCGGATAATGATTCATGCACCTTCCATAATGTTGATGGCCCATCTATGAAATGGGTGGCTTAAATCTTTCACTCCACAAGTCACTCTTGATCGACGGTCTATGTTCAATCTCACAAGAAGAAGCAAGCTCAAGAAAACCCTAAAAAACCCTAATCTTATTCAAAGCATCTAAAAAGAGATTGTCTCTACCCAAATCTCTACACTTTATCTTTCTATTTTTCTCTCTCATGTTTGATCTCTCTCTCCTACATTGTGAAAGAACCTAATGGTTTAGGTTATGGAGTTCTTCTCTCCTATCTCTCAAATATGGATTTATGGCTAAGGGCTTTAGGGTTTAGCAAAAAGAGAATCTTTCTCTCTCAAGCTAGGTTATTAAGAGAATTCACCTAGGGTTTGAGTTTGTGATCAAAGAGGTTCATGTTTCATTGGTGTGGCTTGGCCGAAATTTGTTTTTCTTATTCGAGATTGAAGCTAAACCGTTGATCCCGTGCCATCGGATGGTGGCGACTCGGTGTGGGGTGTAATAAGCCCGGTTGAGATAATCTCGGGCACTCTTCTTTTTGTTTCTTGCAATCTTATCTTTTATTTTCAAGCATAGTGCATAGTTGTTTCAATGGCATCAAGTTGTTAAGATCTTAGTTTTATTGTTATACTGATTTTATTTTGAAATTTATCTTATTATAATAAAGACCACATGTAAGTGATCATTTGCCAAAAAAAAGGGGTGAAGAAAAAAAAAATGTATTTCCCGATAAAAGATTACATAGGTCTTTCTTGTATTGGTATCAAAGCTATTGATATTTGATGCCATTAGTTATCTTTTCTTTTTATCGAATTTAGATCAAGCTTGGGAATGAGATATAAGAAAGCTAATGACCTTTGTAGTCAAGAAATACACCTACGATTAAGAATTATTGAAATATTCCAACACCAAAAAAGCATTCTGCATAATGAGTATTTTGGGCTATTTTTGGAATAGTGATATGAAGAATATAATGAGGTATTTTTTGATTACATACTTCAGTGACATTTTGTGTATTTAAGAGTAGGATTTACCTGCAAAATTTCAGTAGGAGATCATAAGGGAATTGAGAGTTATGAAATCATCAATGAAGGGTGTCAGTTCTAACCATGTAAAATCCAGGAACTGTCTATTGAGTTCCGTAATTTTTCTCACCAATCATATGATTTTATTTCTTATTGAAATTTTCCTGCAACTTACAAAATTGAGTCCACTTTCAAGCAAAAAACGTTTCATTAAGAAATTCCTTATGGTTTGAAAGATATGATTAATTTATTGAAGGGTGCGCAAGTGCTGTTTTCCACAACGAAAACTATTTCCATAACTTGAAAGTCATGATTTTATTTCTATTCTTAACAGAATATTTTATGGCCCACACTAAATTTTTAGACTTCCATTCTGAGTTTATTTATAATAAAATTTATTTAAAAAATAAATATCTACGGGAAGAGAGGAATAAAAAATTTGGATTGAAGAGAGGTCATCCTGAATTTTTTACAATTTGGTATATTATTCATTGAAGACATAAATAGCTATATTTATCAAGCATACTAAATAGAGTGATATAAAGCTTGTGAAAATATGTGTTACTATTATGTATCTAATTTCAAATAAAATTTGTTTGAAAGGGAAACTCCTTGATGGTAGAGAGAAAAGACAATTTTACTAGATAGTGTTAATCATGGAATTCGGCAGTATGATTATTTTGTGATGTGAATGTCACTTATTTATTTCTCTGAAGAAAAGTATTATTTGGAATTCAAACTATGATGTTATGATTAGGTTTTGAGTCTAGTTTTCAACCCAAAAGATTTCATGAAAAAATTCTTTGAGGATTGAGAGAAACAAATTTTTTATTGAGAGGTGCTCAACCTGATTTTCAACTGAAAAGATTGCATTGTGACGTAAATGTCACTAAAATGAATATTTACTAAATGGTATGCTTTAAGGATAGAACTGAGTATTATTTTATATTCTTTTGAGTCTATTTCAATAGTTAAAATGATTTAGAGATAAACTTTTTATGAGTTGACAGATATCATATTTTTATCATGGGATACTCATGTTCTATGCTGCAGTAAATTAAAAAATGTGGCATGTTAAGGCACATCCTTGAATTCCCAAGTATGGAGACTTTTAAGATTCATTTTAAAAGGCTTTATAGTGTGCCATGAGTATGGTTTATTATAGTACAACTTCATATAGATGTAATGCAGAGTTAGCAAGATAAGAGACTCTATGTGAAAAGTATTATATCTGAAAATAGCAGAAAGAAGAAGAAATACAATACTTATAAAAGCATCTTGGTTCTTCGAAATGAAGAGATATATAGAGAGACTTGGTGATAGCATAGAAACGCTAAAGATCAGTGGGAGAATCGAAATTACTGTGATATTGGAAATAATGGGATGAAGAAGATATTTCTTTCACGGTGTAAGACAGGATAATCCACGTGCCGAAGAGATGGACACTTTGTGACATGTGAAACCCATGACCAATATATTCTCCATGAGTTGCGTGCACTTCTAATATCACAAATGCTTGTCAAACAAGTAAAAGCGATGGATCAAGAAAGCCTATGTATCACACTTCATGGTTTTGAGGTATGAAATCTATCCCGCATTATATGGTAAGGTCATATAGGGAAAGAAGATTCAATAACTTTGTTTAATGTGCTTTGGTTATATTTGGCTAATCCACGTGCCGAAGAGATGGACACTTTGTGACATGTGAAACCCATGACCAATATATTCTCCATCAGTTACGTGCACTTCTAAGATCGCAAATGCTTGTCAAACAAGTAAAAGCGATGGATCAAGAAAGCCTATGTACCACACTACATGGTTTTGAGGTATGAAATCTATCCCACATTATATGGTAAGGTCATATAGGGAAAGAAGATTCAATAACTTTGTTTAATGTGCTTTGGTTATATTTGGCTAATTGTTTTATGAATATGTATGGAGTGTATGGACATTGAGTGATAAGTGCTAACAAATTTGTAAGTGTCGGTTTTGAAGATTTTGTGTTTTTGTACCTCCTTGTGCTTGAGTATGAACTACTTAAGGTAGTGATACACATAAAGATGTGATTTGATCAAGGGCTTTGAGCCCTAAGGATGAAACACGAGAAATGGGTGTAGCTCATTCAAATATGTAAGCACAAATGAAGTGTTCTGATGAAACTTGGCCTTGGTGACCATCATCTCAATAATGTCTATAATATGATGTGTTGTATGTGATGATGATGTCTTTATAAATTATCCATAATTACCAAAAATGAAGTATTTTATCAAGGCTTTAATAGACATTATTTAGTCGTGATTTATTTTGTATAAAATTATAAGATGGTACATATGATTTGTTTTTATGGTCATGAACTTGACTTAGTAGGAAATTAAAAGTGAATGCAGTAAAATGATTTATGAAGGCTAAGCATGTATTTTATAATTAAATTAGATGATTTGAGAAAAGCCTAAGTCTATAAATATGGTTTTGAGAAAACCACATAGTCTTGCAAGGTCCATTAAGTTTTATAAAAATCATTTTAAACTGTCATATTATTATATAACTATTGCTTGTGAATAAATTTTTTTATTAAAAAGAAAAACATTCTGTTTTGAAGGTATTTATAAAAGTGAGAGAAAAAACCTATCATACACTGTTTTTTTTTTTAAATACCTATATGCCTTGACCTATGTTTCTAGTTATTTAGAATAATCGATTACTTAAGACTTTGAACCATAGGGAATGTTATAGGAATGCCATCATGCTGGGCTTCCCTGACGCATATTGTGTTGATTAGATAACTTAGTTTGTATGAATTTACTATCAAGATGTCTAGTGTAGTTGAACGTTTGTGGCTCATGAATGTTTTTACATATTGTGAAACCAAAGGGTATTGAATTACATATTGCATGAGACTTTACATGCTACCTCATGATATATACATAAGAATGTTCAGAATATGTATGTTGTATGTGCAATAATTGAGGTGGGAGTTGCTGCAGTCCCACATTTTTTTAGCTGCTTGGATATTTAGATATACAGGTGCAAGCTATCTCACAGATCCAGATGATGCGAAGTCTATATCCGGATATGTATTCATGCTTGGAGGGGGTATAGTTTCTTGGAAATCAAAGAAACAGAATGTGACGAAATTATCCACCATGAAGGCAGAGTACGTGACGTGCTATTTGGTGATCGAGGAGGCTGTATGGATTAAGAAATTTCTTAATTGACTTGACTTTCACCTCGTGCGTTGTGAGGTAGTAAGAATTTTCTACGACAACACGATGACGATATGCGTGTCAAAGGAGCCCCGATTCCATAATAACTACAAGCATATAAAACCATGTTTTTATCACCTGAAGAATAAGGTGAAATTGAGAAAGATCGAGATCCAAATAAACTAAATATTCCAGTGGGAGCACTTACTAGTATTTGACATGCCAAAATAAACAACATATTATAATGTTGTTCACCCATGGAACCCAAATGTTTGGTGTTGGTTATATGGTTACAAAAGGGAGCAACTTATTTGAAGAACTCTTTTGAGCCCATGAACATATGACCCTATGCGATGAGGGTACGTGATGGTCTTTTGCAACAACAGATCCATGATTCACCATGTGATGTGAAAGGTGAGCTACGACCATTTTTTAGATAAGATCCAAACAGTAAAGAGAAAAATATGTTGCCTCTATAAATCCTTTTGTGAATGGATTGATGACGAAAGCCATGATTAATGTATTGAAAGAATAAGTAAAAATGCTTGAGAGAGATTGTAATTGGGAGAGAGATAAGGGAATGAGATAAAGTGAGAAAGAGATAATGTAAGGCCTTCAAAGGCCAAGTGGGAGATGTTGGGTTCATGTGGCCTTTAAAGGCCTTATGAGTGCTTGTAAAATGAAATGATATAGTGGAACATGAACTTAGTGGGAGTATGGTCCCTCGTGGGCCATACTAAGCAAACGATGGTTTGCTGATACCGATCTATGCTTAACGATCTAGGTCAGTCAATTGGGAAAAATCCATGTTAGCCCTTGATGAGGTCAGAGGACATGGGCAAATGAGGGAGCCGAGGGACTGTGTGACCCTTGTGTTTGATTGTGGCCTATAGAGACAAGAGCCAAACCTCATCCATGTACCATCACACGGCATACATATCGATAGATCGTTCAGAAAAGCCAAAAATCCACCTTAGGGGGTGAATCGTATGCATGTGCGAGAGATACCCCTATGCGCCATAGAGTTGTGATCGCACAAGGTCTTGGTGAGATTGACTTGTCTCTAGGGGAGGACCTGAAATCCATAGACTAGGATTGCGATCCCTTGACTCATCGGCTGGACTTTAGTGACCCGATAATGAGCCCCTACTTAGACAGTGGGTCATGGGAAACACTGGATCGGTCTGATAAAGCAAGTGTGGTCTGTAGTCCACAATTGAAGGTGGAGTGCCCCATGATTGTTTACTCCTAAACCATATGAATCATTTTCCCATCAAATTAATTTAATTGTGTTTGTTTTATGATGAAAATTATTTTAAGATTATTAATTGAATTTTTATGAACCCCTGAATATTTTATTTATAATTTTTGGATTTATAAAATTAAAAATATTGATTTTATAATTGTTTAAATATTCAAATAATATTTTAAAATATTTTTATTAATTTTAAATATATAAAAATATCATGGAGGCCTATTGTGCACATGGGCCAGCCATATTTTTGGAAGGTGGGGCACATGAGTGCCTCCCTTGGGTGGCACGCCCCACCCTTATTCTCTTTCCTATGTTTTGGTGATATGGCATGTGGCCATATGGTTGGAAGATATTGACTAAATATTGACTTGATATATTTTTAAAAGATTTTGTGGAAAGATTGAGTAGACTTGTGCTATTTTATGGTATGCACAATATTTTGATTAGATTTAATTTATTTAATTTTTATTTATGAAAAAATGGTTTAGGAAAGGGGGATAATGGTTCATGCACCTTCTATGATGTTGATGACCCATCTATGGAATGAGTGGCTTAAATCTCTCACCCCACAAGTCACCCTTGATCGACAGCCTATGTTCAATCTCACAAGAAGATGCAAGCTACAAAAAACCCTAAGAAACCCTAATCTTATTCAAAGCCTATAAAAAGATATTGTCTCTACCCAAAATCTCTACATCTTATCTTTCTATTTCTCTCTCTTAAGAAATTTTATCTCTCTCATGTTTGATCTCTCTCTCCCACATTGTGAAAGAACCTAAAGGTTTAGGTTATGGAGTTTTTTTCTCCTATCTCTCAAATATGGATTTATGGCTAAGGGTTTTAGGGTTTAGCAAAAAGAGAATCAATCTCTCTCAAACTAGGCTGCTAAGAGAATTCACCTAGGATTTGAGTTTGTGATCAAAGGGGTTCATGTTCCATTGGTGTGGCTTGGCCAAAATTTGCTTTCCCTGTTCGAGATTGAAGTTAGACCGTTGATCCCGCACCATCGAATGGTGGTGACTCAGTGTGGGGTGTAATAAGCCCGGTTGAAGTAATCTCCGGCACTCTTCCTTTTGTTTCTTGCAATCTTATCTTTTATTTTCAAGCATAGTGCATAGTTATTTCAATGGCATCAAGTTGTTAAGATCTTGGTTTTATTGTTATACTGATTTTATTTTGAAATTTATCTTATTATAATAAAGACCACATGTAAGTGAGCTTTTACCAAAATAAAGGGGTGAAAAAAAAAAAAAATGTATTCCTCGGTAAAAGATCACATAGGTCTTTCTTTTATATATATATATATATATATATGCTCAATTTATCTAAAAATATCCATAGATAAATCTTGATCATTGTCTAGAATACTCCATTTTTTAATATGATGCTCGAGCATTCTAAATCTAGGGCTCATTTAAGTTGCTTAGCTAGAATCTTGTTAAAATACTTCTCATTCAGATACCCCATGCCAAAAAATTCCAAATTGAGAAGAAAAGGGACATAATCTTGTTCATGGTTATCCTAAAGATTTATGTGAATATTTTATATGGTTTTTACCACATAAAGTTTATCATTTATTGTTAACTTTTCATGCTACAATAAATACTAGAAAATTATCAATTGAGGAGATGAAATTCCTCGCAAAATCGTTCAAAAGATCACAAATAACATTTGAGAGTTCCCTTTCAATTAGGTATGTTCTAAAAAATATATATATTGAAAGTTCACATATTGACCCTTGTTTTGTGTTGGGAAGCGCAAACAATAAATGGCACTATGGTAATATTAACCCCAAAGATAACTTAACAGAATTATGGAAAATACCTATTAGAAATAAAGAACAACCTGCTTGTTAGTATTTACTTTATTAGACATATTCAATACTTGAAATAATGAACAACAAGGGGAGCTTTATATGGGAAATTTTGAACTTGTTTTGAGGACCGATCTGATTAAAAAAAGTAAAAATAAAAATAAGCCCTCAAATATAATTTATGATCTTTTGACCCTTTAATATTTTGTAAAAGGTTTCAACTATTTAATTGATATTTTTATGTGTGATTTGCATAAGGATGAAACTTTACGATGAAAAAGAAGAAAACAAGTAAATTAACACTTCAAAACTATGATATAATTTCGTAAACTTTAGTTATAGATTCAAAGACCCTGACAATCGTCAGAAAATCTATTTTTACCTATGAAATTTGAAGCTCTAAAAACAATATAGATTTGGCAAAATATGTGAACGCTTAAAAATGAACGATCTAAATAATGCATTGCAGCATTTAATATTTCTAGAATGTTGAAATCCCTTTTCATAAGATCTATGATTATTGAGGTTGATAGCATCTATTTCAAGACTTTTTGATGGAGAAACGACTTTTTAGCATGAGATTTGCGTTGTGACTTCAAAAAGCTGGGCCCTACAATAATCTTTTGGAAAAGTATACAGAGACCATTTATTTTTTATATAAGAAGCTGACAATCATTTTTGTCAGTCAAATTTCAAGTCTAAGAGTTATAAGAGTGTCATTGACTAACTCAGAATTCAAAAAATAAAATTTTGAACTTCTTGAAATACCGAAGCCATCCAATTTTAGTCTAATAGCTTAGAGTAATCGTGACCGCTTTGCAAAAGAGATAAATGGTCTCATAGTATACAATCCCGAATCTTTTATGTTAACTAATCTAAAAAATATATCTTATTTCTCTAGATTTAAATATCCACACACAAAAATACTTTACTTTCCAAACTTCTTCTCACTATTTTCCATTTCAATCATCCTGGCCATTCATGTTACCTCTACACACAATTTAAATCCACTGCTCTCTCTACCATCCGTTTATTTTCTCTATTATTGAGAATTTTTAATTCCTAACATTCTCCATTGTGCAATACACGTACCAAATAGTTAGGTGAGGATTTTAGACGTTGGAGGGTGAAGAGAGAGCCTTTAACACGTGCAAAATCTCGCATAATGAGAGAGAAAGGGAGGGGAGGAGAGAGATTTTGAGTCTTTTATTAGAGAGAGGAGAGAAAACTATTCACACGTGTGAAGTCTCACAAGTGTTAGAGAGAGAGAGGAGAGAAATATTGGAATCCCACAAGGGAGAAATGGACACACCTATGTAGTAGCCTCATAGGTAGAGAGAGATGTTGGATAGAGAGAAGAGAGAGAATTAATCTCATACAGTGGCGCTTCGATCTCTGTGGCTATAGATTTTAAACGTGTGAGCTTCTTTAATTATTCCCTTCTCCCATGTTTTTCGAAAAATTAATGGGGTTCCTGATGCTTTGGTTAAAGGGAGTGTTGGGCTTCATTCTCTTGTTTATTCTTGATGTAATATTTTTTTAACCTTTCAATAAAGTTTTAAATATTGATAAAAAATAAAATTAATCTCACACATGTGAAATCTCACATGGATGGAGAGAGATGTTTAACACATGCATAATCTCAAGAGTGGAGATATTTTAGGGAGAGAATAACTAATTCTGAAATTATACATAGGGAGAGAGAAATATTGAGCACCAACGAGTATGGTTGTGAATGGACCGGTTCACAGCGGGCCAAATTTGACTTGCGTTCGGGCCCAAACAATGCAGAGTAGGCATAGGCCTGGGATCCAATGTTTTAATAACCTGGCCTGGATCCATGATAATGAGGCACGAGCTGCGCCCGAACTAAAACAAATTAGGTTGGGCCAACTTGTCTTAAATAAACATGGGAAATAAATATCATCGTCGTCGCCTGAACTTTTTTCTAACTAATTGAGGTCGACTACATGAATTATAGTATGTCTTTTGCTATACTAAGGTTCTCAATGTGGTCATAAGTCCTCATATATATTTTTACTATATGTTCTTTTGGCATTAGGCCTTGTCTTTTTTTAGCCATTCACTTGAACTAACCCGCACCTCCTAAGAGGTGTTGTACTTGGTATGTGCAGCACATGATCAACTCACTTAAGTCTACTTTCCCTCATCTTATTGTCTATCGGTGCCACACCTAAATTCTCTGTTATGTATTTATTCTGAATCCTATTCTTTCTTATTTTGCCACTCATCCATCTCAACATCCTCATTTTAGCTACACTCATTTTATAGGCAAAAAAAATAAATACAATGTATAAGTAATATATATTTATGACATATACGGGCTAGTTATAGGCAGGTGAGCAATTTGCTGGGCGCCGTACCCATTCTAGCCCTATAAAATTAGGACCTCAGCCAAAAATTGTGGCCTGAGGGCAGGGTGGAGGCACTATAAGGTTGGCCCGATTCGAGCAGCCCATGCCCTATTTTCTCTTCTTTTTTTATTTTGTTTGTTTCTTCATTAGTTTTGACTATGCCTCGGGCTGCTAGGGCCATGGCCGGCCTGGGCCCCAAGGCTTCTTTGGGCCAACCCATCCAGTCCAGGCTAAGTCAACCCTATGGAGACAAGGGTTGGGGTGGCCCTAACACGTAGGTCTGTTTCAGACCCGACATGAAAACATTATAAGCCAGACCAAAAAGTTGCAGGCCTAGCCCGAGTCCATTGTCAGGCCCAATGGGAGAGAGATGTCGAACAATGCACTATAGAGGGAGCAAATCACGCGTGTGCAAATGTCACACGCGTGCTAAGGATCCGCACGCGCGGTCTCTGATTCCTTCTGCAACCCTCAATTAACCTCTGCCAAGCCATCCCACCCTGCGTATATAAACCACCCACAATTCCCCTCTTTTTGCAGAAACCATTTCGAGTGAGAGGGAGAGGAGTTTTTCTAGAGAGAGAGCAGCAGTTTTCGTGAGATAGGTTTTGATTTTTAGAGGGACCATTGCATCAGATCCACAAATTTCCACACCCCAAAGCACCAATTTCCCCAATCCACTAGTGGCTTTCTCTCTCTAGGCCCCTTCATTTGATCGCCTCCCTCACATGGTGCAAGAATTTGAGGCGTATGGATACAGGTACTGGTTATTTGGACATGGAAAGGGTTTTAGCCACTGGTTATCGATAATTGAAAACGTATAATCCCTTCTTTTGGTCTGGTCTGTTTCGTGATGGTGAGAAGAAACGAGAGGAGCATCAAGGAGCTGTATGGGCTCTTACCAGTGATATCGAAGCCTAAGGTATGCTACAAGATCGAATTTTTAGAGATTTTTGGGGCTTTTCATTGTTCTTAGTTGGGTTTTGATATTGGGTATCCTTCTAATTCATTTGGGATCGATACTTATATTTGAAGTTTATGAATGTGTTCATGTTGCCGCAATTAGGGCTTTTATATTGTTGCCAACATGGGTGAAATGCTGGATTTGAAACAAAAACTCATTGTCTTTCTTTGAATGACTGTTTTCAGTTTGATTGAATCAATGGTTTTCGTTTTTCTATTTGTTTCAATTTGAAAGCCATCATTTTGATCAACTTGGGTTGCTTGTACTGATTTCAATTCCTATTGTTTTCACCTTCATCTCATTGCTTTTTTGTTATCTTGATCTCTTTTTCTCCAATAATATATCACTGCGTAATTCCTTCCTCAGAGGAACGTACATGAATAATCAAACAGTTTTCTATTTTTTGTTCATTCTGATTATTGTTGTTGTTCTTATTCGAAAGGACTGAATGCCTTTAGGTTTTATTGATCAAAATATATACCAATTGAGAGACCTCTACAATTGGTTCATTGGCCACTTCTGGTGGCATGCGAAAGGCATTTTAGCTACTTCTAATGCCATTTTATTATAATCTAATGGAGGAGGCTCCGTTGGTTATGGAAATTCGATGGCGTTTGGCCCTGGGGACTGATTCACTACCCTTTACATTTACACCTACTTTTGGAGAAGCAAATCCATTGTCATCTCACGCTTGTTGAGAAGATATTGCTTTGCTACCTTTAATCCTGATTCTCGCAATATTGGGTTTTAAATTATTTTTAGTCTTGACTTTGAATGGACCTATTGGAGTTGGGATGGGAAATTTATCATTATTCATTATTCAGGCTGGTAGATCGAGATAGACTCCCAAGTATATGCTTCTTAGCTCTTGCATGAACAAGTAACTTTTGAATTTTGATATGTATAATGCCAACCGAAATACCCGTCACATTTGGTATGGATGTAGAGCCCCTAGTTCTCCTAAAGTGTCCAAAGTGCTTCTATTGTAAATGATTATCCATTTCTATCAACTGGGGACACCATTTTTTAAAATTGCTGAAAATGTTCTAAATATGGTATTTTATTATGAATTTGTAGCCACTGAGATGGTTAGCAGTATAATCAATGTAAGTTTAAGCTCAAGGCTATGGCATCTTTATTTACGAGTAGGACTCTTGAGTAAATTTTACCATAGGCTTTAAGTTTGGATGGTTTGAAGATTATGTTCACTCTGTTATAATATATCCAATTTGGTAATCTTTTATAGGCAAATGTGTATCTTATTTTATTTTCTTTCTCTCTATTTTTCCTCACTGCTGATGGAGGGAAACGGGGTAATAGTGCCTAGGTCTGATTGAATAGCCATGAAGTATGCATTCGTGATCGTCAAAATTAAGATTAAAGATCCTTTAGAAACTTATCTCCCACAGGCAGTGAGAATATATGGAGCATATCCTTGGAAACTGGGCTATGATTTACATTTCCCAATTTCATCCCTTACTAGTTACTTCTTACCAAAAACATATAAAAATGATGGCATTCAACCATTTATATTTAAAGTTGTACTTTAAAAAGAAAGGTTAGATGTTGCTGCGCACTTTAAGGAGACTTGTACATGAATATCCTGAAATTTATTGAAGCAGAAATTTGCATGAAAATTTTCAGATGTAGCCCTCGTTTAGACATTTGCTATCTGCAAAGTACGTGATTTTATTCACACAGCTTTGTGACTTTTAATGCACTTCCATGGTTTTTAAATAGTGCATCTTTCAGACAAGTAGTTATTGATCAAAATAATAAAGGTCAGTGGGACTTACCAAATATGCTAATAGCTGGTTGAACGACTGTAATATATGATTTTTTAGAGCACCCGAGCCATTCTTTTTGAAGCATGACCAGCCCTTCTCTCTTTTTTGGCTTCTATGGAGTCTATGTAGACGAATTTCATTCTACAGTATGTGTTCATAATTTATTTTTTCTTCTATCCTATAACAATACATGGTAGAGATATTTTTGGAAACTCATTCTAGTAGTTTGATTTTGATATAAGCAATCATATTTTGTTTATATGCTTAAGCAACTCTACTTTTTTGTTTTTTAATTGATCTAAGTTTCGGAAAACTTTTCATTGGGATAACTATGGAATATATAATTGATATATTGGTGTACTTGTCTGTGGTATGCTTGCTGTTTTTTTTTTTCTCCTTTTGCTTATGAATTTGTATTATATAGTTTTTACCTATGTTTTCTGTTTTAATTTAATTTTAGAAAAAGTAAATGCCATTCATATCACCCTTCCTTTGGTTCAAAGTGGATTGTATGCCCTCAAGGGCTAATTATGGGACTCCGGGCAATTTTGTGCCATGAGTAAGTAAATTCAATCATTGATTGAGTTACTTGCATATGTTTTATTCTTATCTAACCCCAGCTCTACTCTTCAATCCTTGAGTTCAACCTAATAGAGTTTTTCCCTAAAGACAACTTCTAATCTATGTTGTTTCATTGTCGTCATCATCATCATCCGAGCCTTATGCCAACTATTTGGGGTGGGCTTGTTCCCCCATGCACCAGGATTCATGAAATAGATGTGGCAAAAGTTCTATACTCTGCTAACCTGTCCAACCCTCGTCCTTTCTCTGGGCTTGGGACTGGCATGACCAGCTTGGGACTGGCACTCGGTAGGGCTTTGGTAGTCCTTCATGAGTCAAAATCCAAAGGTATGACATGCAAGCTTGATTTGGAGAAGGCCTATGACCATGTTGATTGGCCATTCCTCAAAGACATAATGACAAAGATGTGCTTAGGGCCAAAATTCAGAAAATGGATAAGGAATGCATATCCTCGGCACCTTTTTTTGTTTTAATCAATGAGGTTCCTCGTGGTTACCTAGGACAAGAGGCTCAAGGCAAGGAGACCTATTGCCTCCCTTTTTATTTGCAATCATTGCAGATGCACTTAGCAGGAACCTTGATCATGACTACTCCAAATGTTTGCTCTCTAGTGTGCCTATCTCTAGAAACGGTCAAAGAATTTCCCATTGCAACTACTCCCAAGGTTTACTCATTAGTTGGTAAGGTGTTGGCAAAGAATTTTTGGGTGTTGTGGCAGTCAATTTATTGACCAATTGGAAGGAGTCTCACAACAAAGCCCATACTCCTAGGTTTCTTTCTTTTAATTGGAACCCTCACCTCAAGATGTTGTGATATTGAAGGTCAATGGAAGTTCTTTCTGCAATCTTGGCCCAGATGGATGCCGAGGTATATTTGGAGACCATAGACGTTTTTTTTAGTGTCGTACTCAGAATATGCTTTCATCTGTGAATTGTGATGTAAGAATAGCTGAAGCTCCTGCACTTCTCAAGGGAGTATGCTTTACAATACTGATGGGGAGACCCGCTGTGGATTGAAGGGGACTCAGAGAACACGATTCAATGCTAGCTGCCTTTGGCACGTCAATAACATTTTGGCCGAAATTTTTGATAGAGAGGAGGTGCTTGATCCTTCTCTCATATCTGGTGGGAATGGTAGCAGCAAGCACTCTCTTGCTCAGGAAGAATAGATTGCAAGCACTCCACTGTTATGGTTGTCAACAATATTAAATAGTGCGCATAATTGTAAAGATCATAGCGTATGCATTTTAGTAACGAAGTGTATAGCAAGCAGAATCCTGCACTCAGAAAGGATGGACTAGAAACTCCACTGCTGTGGTTGTCGACAATATTAAATAGCGTACACATTTTAGAAGTAATGTACAGTTATCTGAGAAATTACAATTTTGTAAAGATTGCATCAATTAGTGAATGCTATTTATATTTAACCTTCAAAAAACAAAAATTCACACATGAGGAGCAATATAAGAACCCATACTCTTAAAGACTGGTAAACCAGCTTTGTAATAAGTGCAAGCTGAATATTCATCGTATGTGTCTTGCTTTTCTAATGAATAATTTTGGTAGTTGAGAAGCAATGGATAGCATTCAGGAAAATTTGAAGCATTAAAGTCTCTATTCCTTCACTAGGTGAAAACACAATATCCAAAGGCATTGTTAGTCCTTTCAAATTCTATGGTTACAACTCAGAAGTAACCTAGACAGTAGTACATCATTGCTCTGTCGATTTCATCAAAAGATCCAATGATCTATCAAAGTACAGTTGTTAAGTCTTAGAACCAAATTTTAATGAAATTATCATAAAAAACAAATTATTGCTGAATTTAACTTGTGGGCATGGTTCTATTAATTTATGCATCATATCACAAAAGCACTCGCCTCTGAATCCAACACATTCAAGCGGCATTTAATGTTATCCACCGTACTGGGTCTGAAGTATGTATCAGCATGAGCCTTGAATGATTGTTGATTCACAATGTTTGTGAACTAAATTATGGCTAGGCGACCTATCTCTTGCTATTTGTGTCTGTTATGTTTGATAACAAAGTGATCAAGTTTGCCTGAAGTTATTTGGTATCTATCGGAGAGACAATTGTCGATGAGTTATTCATATAGGGGGTCTCTTTAGCAATTCAACCGCCTAGTTGATGGTGGCAAATATTGGCTTCCCAGACTTCATAACAATGTGATATTGACTTATTTTGTTGAATTTTTATGAATTGCTTCAAAGGGTACCTTAAGATATCTTGGTACTATGGTATTATGGTCTCGTTATCAAGTTACAAACTTCACAGGAGTTTCCCTTAAACTCCACACGCGATAAATATTTATTGTCTAGGAGGATGGTGGATTCAGCATTATGCTTCTTAGCAGAAGAGAGGCACTGCCATTGTTTCATTTGTTGTGCATAAGTCAAACAATTATCCGGCTACTTATATCCTTAGCACCCTTCATTTGCAAGCTTATTATGATCTGAATATTGATTTAGCAAAATCCTACTTATGACACCTCAACATTACAAAGTTTATGGAGGGGCTGCATACTTGCTGCCAATGGAGTTCCATAATCTTTTGAATGTAATTAGTGATATTATGAACTTTGTAAAATTCAAATGAAAAAGACATTATGACTTCGTAATATGGTGTAAATGTCTAATCAGGCATGCATGTACATGCGACACACACAAAAAGCTAATATTCTGTGTATGTTGGGATAAGTTTCTAATGTATAATCTGAAGTCCCAAGTCTTCTAAATTCAAATATATCTTTGCATAATTGTGCTTAGACTTTGCACTTTCATGCAATGAAAAGAGTAGCAAGTGTCCTTTTCCTGATTATATATGGAAAGTTAATATTTAGGATCTTGCTTGCATTGTTCAATATCATGAAATCCATGTTCCCTTTGTCAATCTCTCATGGATCTTTAGTCTTAAATCTTCAGATTTTGTCTGGAATCTAGCCATTGAGATTGAATTCTTCATTAGAACTGATTGGAACTGCACAGTTATTGTCCATTGTTCTATATTGGAATTGACAAGCTATTGTGATGATTATCTGTTTTTTCAGATTACTCCAGTTTTACAGGGGAATTATCGCATGCAAGGACCTGTGGATGACTCAGGATCTGAAATTGAAGCAAACACGGTGAGCCAGACTTGTTCATGCCATATATATGCATTATCATCTCATGTCCCTTTGTTATTGTAGGAACGCTATTATGTTTATTTTATAGTTATTATCATTTTCTAAATTTGTTTACCATTTTTGTTGGGGTCTTGAATTTTTTGATGAAAATTTTACTGATTTTATAGACTAGGTGGTTTGAAATACATTTTTTACTTTTTCTGTTCCTCTTGGATTTTCCAAGTTCCAGACTCCCATTGCCTTCTATGCAGTTTAGTTATATTTTTTCAGGATTGTAGGTTGAGTTTTGTTTTGATTATGTGGAACCCTCATACTGGATCATTAGGTGAAACCAGTGTTTCAAAAATCGAACCGGAACGGTTAACCGGACATGGGCTTGGAAGCAGTTCAACCGGCCTAATCGGTAAACCGGCCAGTTCAACCATTTTAACTGGGCAAGTCCCGGGCGGACAAAAAGTGTTAAAAAAATACAAAAAAATCTACTAAACTATGAAAAGTATATTTAAAGAATGATTAAACAAAGCACATCCAAATGAAGTTGAAAATTAATGAAAAAATGAATTTTAAAGAATCGATTTGTGTCCAAGAGTATTTTTTAAATTTTCTAAAAAAAAGATGGGAAAATGTAAAAATAAATATTACTGGCCAAAACAATTTCCAATTTTTTCCATAATGATGGAAAACATTAAAAATACATTACAAACAAAATCCCTTATTTTTTGTGATTTTATATATTTTTTTAATTTTTTTTTAAAATATCTGGCCGGTCATGAAAACCGGCCCAAACTAGAACCGGCCATTGGCCGGTTTCGATCTAACTGAGCGGTTACCGGTTAGAACGGGCGATTTTTCCAACAATGGGTGAAACGATTTGGTAGTTTGTGGAGTTGTTTTGTTGGTCGTCTATTATCTGCCAGTAGCCCTTCACATTTTATGGTGCATTTGTCTTATCTAGCCAACTTCAGGGATGTTTCTCTAAGATTGAAATTTTATTACTTGCTCGTTGTTCGGTAGTTTGTATTTTTACTACCGGGTTTTTTAATAGGTGGGAGCTGAAGCTGAAGAAAAAAAATTGGTGAAGCATTCTCTGACTGACGATACGATGCATCCCAGTAGCCTTACTCCACCTGTTGCTGATAAAGAGTTGAAGACTGAAGATATCTCATCTGATGAGCTCTATAGTGGAAAAGCAGTTAGAAGGCACCATGTAACTGGTAACAATACATTTTCTCTTCCTAAAAGCAGGGCATCCAATGATGGTAGTGAAACAAGCAATTTAGCTAGTGCAAGTTCAAGTCATGACTCTATCTCTCAAAATGGAGAAAGCAAAGCAACTGTCCACAGAGTAGATGCATCTGTTTACAATCTGGCAGACAGTGGTACTAAGCTGCCTAGTTGTGATCGGCAGGCAAAGGAGAATCATTTAAAAGAATTTACCCAAAATGTTGATGTCTCAGATGCAAACCCTCTCATTACTAATGGTTCTAATAACTGTGCTGGGCCTTTGCCATCAAAGGGAAATAGTCAGGTGGATCAAACTGTTGATAAACCAAACAATATTGTTCTGGAAGATGCCTCCATTTCATCTCATCCCCCTGTTACATGTGATATAGGGTCTTTTACAACTGACCCTTGTGAACAAGTATCAGAATGCCTATTGAGGAAACCCAAAGATCTAAAGTTACCAGTGAGTGATATTAATGCTTCTAAAGGGAGTTGTTCACCAAGCAAAGTGGTTCCATCATCTTCCTCTCACAGTACTGATTCGGCTATTTGTAGTTCGGGTTCAAAGGACTCTGGAGAGAATTCAAGCTCTCAGCACAAGAGAGGACCTTCAGAGAGATCAAGCCTACTTCTTGAAACTTCAAATGTTGTTGCAGGGGGGACAAATGATAAGGATGGTGGGATTAGGGGTAATTCTTCTTCTGTGGCCACAATGAAAATCCACCCATGCTTGGACAACGAGCATGACTTGGGCTCTGAACTTGGTCCTTGTGCTGGTTCAGACTCAAAGGAGCCACAAACTAAGAAGACCTGTCTGGTACAAGATGAACAAGTAGAGAAGTCCAGTACCTCTTATGAGATATCCAATACTAAGGAAGCACCACAAGTGTCTCAGCCGGTCTCTGAGAGTGAACACTCTGGCTCTGATCTCGTAGAAGATGATGTGAGTATTATGAAACCTGAACTCGGTTTTGTTTTTATTCAAATAACATTTTGTTTAGTTCATTTATGGGGAATAACATTTTGTTTAGTTCATTTGTGGGTCTGATATACCAGATGCAGTAGACTGCTTTCATGCATTGAGTTAGACCTCTTGATTTATAACCTGGAAACTTCAATGTCGTTCAATTATGCTATTACTATACTAAGCGCTCCTTCCTCTCTGAAAACCTTAATAGGTGGTTTTGTTCCAATAACATTTTGTTTAGTTCATTTATGGGGAATAATATTTTGTTTAGTTCAGTTGTGGGTCTGATATACCATATGCAGTAGACTGCTTTCATGCATTGAGTTAGACCTCTTGATTTATAACCTGGAAACTTCAATGTCTTTCAATTATGCTATTTCTATACTGAGCCCTCCTTCCTGTATGAAAACACCAATAGGTGGCAGGGAGACTACACTAGAGTACATGTTTTAGTGTTTATCATTGATTATCCATGTTCATTCCTTTAATAGGTCTTTTTGTATTTATTTGGTTCTCATTTTCGCAGTGATCTTCATTGTGTTGGAGTAATATCTTCATGTTACTTGTTATCCTTGGGAAGCTTAAATGTATTTGGTGTTTAGTTTCTTATCCAATGCACATGAATGCAACCAATACGTGTATACAGAGATGAATAGAGTTAGAGAGAATGTGATATTCATCAAAGGTCTCAAAGTAAAAAATTCTGATGTAAAAAAAATGAAGATATCTTTAGTAAGCTAATCATTTTAATATCTTCTACTGTTGTTTGGGAATAGGTAAAAGTCTGTGATATCTGTGGCGATACAGGTCGGGAGGATTTGCTTGCTATCTGTAGCAGATGTAGTGATGGTGCAGAGCACACGTAAGTTTGATTTCTATAGTTCTGATTTTTGTTAGTCCAAACACATTGTAGATGTTATACCCACACACACACATTCACAATATATATGAGGTATATCAGGTGCCACGCCTGTGCCACTATGTATACATGTCATGTGCATGTATGCATGTTTGTGGCCCATGCACTCGTGAAGTTATCTGGGTATTTCATTATCTGATTATCTTTAGGATGACACCCTGCAACTTTTTTTGCTCTCATGCAGCTACTGCATGCAAATAATGCTGGATAAACTGCCCGAAGGTGAATGGCTTTGTGAGGAATGCAAGCTTAAGGAGCAGGCGGAGAACAAGAAACCTAACAAGATTGGAACGTTGTTACCAACTCCAAAACCAGTGTACTCAAATGAAAAAAGCCAAAATTCTAGGGATCCCACCAGCTCAAAACCTTCATCAAAATTGAATATTAAGGTGCCAGACCAAGACACAAGCAAATCCTCAAAACTTGTGCCTTCTCCTAGCTTGTCTTCCAAGAGACCCTCTGAAAATTCAGATACAAGTTCTTTGAGCAAAAGGCAGGCTCTTGAGGGGCCATCAAGTGGGCAGAGGGTATCAGGTCTTAGCAAGAAACCTATGCTCTCTAGAGATGGTTCCTCCAAGAACTTAGAAATGGGGAAAACGAAACCAACCCATTTGTTAAATTCATCTGGAAGCCAACTTGGTCGAAGTTCTCAAGACAACGGCAAGTCACATTCTCCTTCTGGTCTTAACCCGTCATCACCAAAAGTGCAATCGAGGCTTCATTCTTCTCGTAGTAAATTTACATCTCTTAGCAGATTGCCCAGAGATGCCCTACGATCAAATATTGGTGGAATTGTTTCTCCAGGTGTGCATTCAAGCTTGGTTTCTAAGAGTCCCATCCTCTCCAAATCTCCAGATGTGAAGTCCAGTTCTTTGCAATCCTTGAAACCAAAACCAAAGGTCAAGCCTGTCTCAGTGGAAACTCCTGGGAAACAAGTCATGACCAGAGATGTTTCAGGAAACCATTCCAAGAAAGAGGAAGCAAATAAAACCCTGAGTAAATCAGCATCGTTTAAATCTGGTACAAACCCCAACTCCTCAAAAATACATGCTCAGGCTCAGAGCTCATCTCGTGCTGATGAATCCAGAGGGACAAAGCTCGGAAAAGAGGGTTCATTCAAAAGGATAAACTCCTTTAAATCGAATGGTTCTAGTAATGCATCAATAAGTGCTGGTGACAAGTTATCTCGTCCAAGGGTAGATTTGAAAAATACAAGCAACAGTGCAGTAATTTCGTTGCCTCCCAACTCTCTTAACGGTTCTGATTTGAGGTCTGCAGAGTCAGACGAGAAATCAACAACTTCAACAGATGTTACCGTCCCTGTAGCAGGGAAGGGACTGGAGATTGCCACTGGTTCTGGTAAAGTTTATTCTGGTTCATCCTTTTGCTTCCTTTTCTTGTTTTTGTTTTCGAGGATATACGAAAAGACCATTGTTTCAAGGGATAACATTATGATGCCTCCAGGGTGACTGGTTTTATAGAACGCTTCTAAACTGATCTCTCTCTCTCTCTCTCTCTCTCTCTCTCTCTCTCTCTCTCTCTCTCTCTCTCAGTATAGAATGCATTGACATGAGGTTAGAGAGGGAAAGGGATTTTTAAGGCATGGGTTTGGAGTCATTTCAAAAGTTGTTTCATTAATTTTGGTTTTATTATATATTTCTAAGCACTTGCATCCTATTTTTATTTTATGTATTTCTTGGAGCATCTTCATTTACTCATGTCTATTTTTCTTATCTGAACATAGCCGGCAAAGGTGAAAATGGACCTACCCCTTCCCCTTCAAGTAACAATATCAGATGCTATAAATGTAAAGAGATGGGTCACAGAGCGCTGTTCTGCCCGGAAAATAACAGAGATGGTGTTAACCATAGCCCAAATCCCCCACTCTCTACCCTTGCTGAAAAAAAATCCAAAGAGATTGATGGAAAAGGGACAAGCAAGTGGAAGCATGTTGTGGAGACTGCAATGTCCAAGCAGCCTAAGGCTTCTGAAAACAGTCGATTGCCCTCCCGATCTCAGGAGTTGTCTAACCCTAGCAATGAAGGTAACAATAAAGATGCACGATCAAATTCCAAGCCTGTAAATATAAGTGGGAGGACCAACTTTATCTCTCCATCAGAAGGCACAAGAGATACCCAAGGAATTTTATCCTCTGTTCCTGATCATACAAAACAAAATGTTCCACACTACATGGATATTCCAGGAACTGTTCCAAGAGTAACTGCCATTCCTCATGGAAAGAGTGATGGTGGTCAGCTTTCTGGACTGACAATTTTGGGCAAGATCTTGGCAATACCAGAGCATGATTACATATGGCAGTATGATTCCCTATCCCTCTTTTATGGTTTATGGTTTCAAATGGTTGTCTTTTAAATTTTCTTTTATTAGCTCTAGCTATTGGCCTTTGAAGGGTAGGTATACCATAATCCAATGGAGTTTGGTATATGCCTCCAAAGGACATTGGACATTTATTTTGGACAGTGGAGATTAACTATAGTGGGGTGCACACTCGCATTCACCTGGCTACAATTATTGTCCAATTTATCATTGCCAACAGATGGTGGATACCCCATTGGTGTACATCCATAGACCTCAACCTCTCCCATCCTAAGTGGGCTTTGTTTGTTTACTGTGTTTTAGTCTACTTTCCCTTCTTTTTTGTGGCTCCTTCTTTCCCTTACATTTTCCTATCTTTTGCATCTTTTAATGTTTTACTTGTTAAATAAAATAAGTTGTGTGCTCAACTCATTCTTATCATAGATGCTGAGGTAGAGCAATATCAATTGCAGGGGTCGTTTTGAGGTAGAGAGAGGTGGGAGATTTTCTACTTCCTATGATGGGATTCAAGCTCATGTATCCTCATGTGCATCACCTAAAGTTCTTGAAACAGTCGACCAGCTTCCTCTAAGATTCAAGTTAGAGGAAGTGCCTCGTATGAGCTCATGGCCGGCGCAATTTGAGGAAATCCATCCAACGGATGATACCATTGCATTATACTTCTTTGCCAAAGATGTTGAAAGGTTTGATTGTGTTTGTTCACATCATGTAAGTTTATGAAAAAGTATACGTTAATCCACTTTAGTACTCCAAAGAGGCATCCATTGTCCATCTTAAGAGATTAACTTGCTCTGGATAATCTCCAGCTGCCTGGAGAGAATGGTCTTGCACACTGGAGTATGGTGTACTATATGCACCATTGGACTATAGTATACTGACCCAAAGTTCTTATCCTTTGCTTTTCTAGTATTGCAGCTTTATAGTATTTGACATGTTTATTTTCTGTGGACCGTGCTGCAGCTATGAAAAGCATTACTTGAAGTTGTTGGAGACAATGATAAAGAATGATTTTGCTCTCAGAGGAAACATAAAAGGAGTCGAGCTCTTAATATTCACATCTAATCACTTGATCGAGAAATCCCAGCGTAAGAATTAGCTATTGGAACAAAAATATGTTGGTTGACTTAGTTCACATCTTAGACAGAGAATTTGAGGCACCCAAATTTCACCTAAAACAACCAGGAAACTCTGCCATAAATTGAAGTCTATTATTGATATTTGTTGAAAACTTGGCACCTTTTTTCAAAATATGGTCTTGCATATAGGTAATATTTTCAAATATTGGCTGTGTCCTAGTCTTTGTTGAAATTTCCTAAATATCCATTGTATTTTGTGAAATTTAAAAAATGTCTCGAGTAGTTCATATTTTATGCTCATATCCCACTTATAGAGAGCGCATCTTGTGTTTTAGTTATTGTTTTTTTGTGTGTGTCGGATTAAGCTCAAATTTTTGGGTGTCCATACTTCTCACCATCACACACCTATAAGAAATACAAAAGAAATTTTTTTAAAGACACAAAATAACCAAAATGCCCCTGAAACTTGCAACTGTATTTTGGTTTTCTGATTGTACAAAATTATTATTTTTATATATTTTTTTACATGTGCAAGATGGTGAGAAGTGTGGACATCCAAAATTTGAACTCAATCCAATGGATAGAAAAAAAAACAATAAAATTAAAATGCAAAGTGCACTTTAAAAAAGTGTGACATGAACATAAAATATAACATATTGAGGACATGTTTTATATTTTGAAAGTAAAAAGGATATTTATGAAAGGAACCCTTTATAAGAAAGAGAAATAACTTCTGAGTAATTGCCATATTTTTGGCCATATTTCCATCTTATACTTCTTTAGTCTTAGAAAGAGGTTTTCTGCTTGCAGGTTGGAACAGATTATATTTCTTGTGGGGTGTATTTAGAGAGAGGAAGGCAACTTGCTCGGAATCCTTGGATAGTTCGCAACGGATACTGGCAGAAACAGATAATTCAAAAGTAATTAGTTCTGACAACAAGGCCTCATTCCAAGTTTTGCCATCTACACTTGCATCTGATTCTGAAGTTCCTCTCTCTCAAAGGTCGAGTTCTTGTGGACAAATGGACAGTGAACGTGTTTCTATGGGTATTCCATCGTCACCTCAGCAGAGAGATGCTAAATTTTCTTCTGCTCAGGCATGTTCTATAGACATAAATTCTTCAGTGATTGAAAACCCTGACGAGTCAACTGTGGATGAGACCCTTCCATCACATGGGCATTCTTCAACTTCAATTCAAAAAACTCAGCCTTTGAGGTCTGAGTTGGCTGATTATTCAATGACTCCATTTGGGATGAGCCCAACTCAGTTAGGTCCTGAAGGGAAAAGGATCAACACATCCCTGGTAAGCTGCATTGCATTATCTTTTCTCTGTATAAAGAAGATTACTTTTTTTTCTGCTAAGCTGCATTCTTCTTGGTATAAAGAAGATCATTGGAAGGTAACTATCCCATAATCCAGTTTAGTATGATGCTCAAATGGGGAGCTCCCCACCTGTTCTTGATGGATGGTGGAGATTAACAAATGTGAGGCCTTCCATGATACAGTTAATCTCCACCGTAAGTCATCAGGATTGGATGGCAAGTTTCCTTTTTGAAAACCATGCACATATTCCATTGGATTATGATATATTTACTGACCATAGGGAAGAGGGACTAAAGGGTCCTGTAGGAAAAATGTATAGATCTGTTCTTTTTTCTCTTTTCCTTGTTTTGCAGAACTTGTTATGTTACACTTACATGGCCACAGTGGTTGCAGAAAGAAGCCTACAAAGATCCAGAGAGCATAAAGGAAACCAGGTCCCATCTGTGTTTTCAAGCAAATGTTGTTCAGAATGGTCCAGTTATAGGGCAGGCAAAGCCACCAATGTCAGGTGATATACTCAAACCAGTCAATTTTCCTTTGGGCTCATGCCAAGGTCCAGTAATGGATGAAGACAGTGGCCATGGCTCAAGACCGGACAGGAAGCGCCCCTTCCCAGAAGCTCCCTTTGAAGCTTCAAATGAGAACTCAGATTGTAAGAGACTGAGAACCAGTTACAGTGATTTGTATCCTGGAGACAAGATTGGTAACCCTGGTTTCTTGAATGTTGAGGAACCGAGACAAGAATACGACTACAATTATGGTGAAACAACAGAGAGGTTCTTCTTTCCAGTGGATCCAGGGCAGGTGAGGGAATGCAGCACAAGTGGTTCTAATTCATGGCCTTTATCAATGAGAGAAGATGAAGGCTTACCACCTGATTCAGATGCCCCGGACCTTGAACTCGCACTTGGGGCCGAGAAGAAACCATCAAATGAGGGGTTGTGGCCTCTCATTTCTCGAAGTCCAGAGAAGAAAATCGCTCCAGGTAAGGGTCCTTTAATGGCAGAAGGGGAGGAAGATATTGCATCTCTCTCCCTCTCTCTCTCATGCCCTTGCTCAGGTGAAGAGAAAACCACAAAGCCCAGTTCACAGACCCACCAGCTCTTGCCTGAGAGGCCACGGGTCAATACTTCCCTCTTACTTTTTGGTGGGTGCTCCGACACGTAGCCCGTTGAAAACCATATATTGGCCCTGTAAATTTTCGCCGTGTATGGGAAGGCTAATGCATTCAAAGGATCTTGAGAGATCCAATACGGGTTTTTTTACAGCCCATTTCATCTGTCTATATTCATAAAGAGACTCCCTGTGCCTTTGTTCCATGGCTGGTTAAGGGATCTCCAGGCAAGGGTTTGTTGGTTGAGTTTATACTTTCTTTTTTCTTTCTTTTTTAATCTTGAAGCTTGGTTTCGAGGGCTCCGGAGCCACGGCTTTTGTATATAAAGAGAAAAAAGAAGGCCGAAGACTTGGGCCATGCAGTCTCTCGAATGAAGTGCTCATTTAGTCATGGCGATTTCAGCGGTTTCTTTGTTCCTCCTCCTTCCCTCTCTTTCCCCTTTTATGTATAAAATACAGCATGAATGTGTACTGTTTGCCATCAGGATATAGTTGAGTCTATCAGGGATATGTGACAAGATGCAGAGCTTCATTAAGTAATGAGGATGTGAGCTTGGCTCAACTCTTGCCTGGTGTTTAACTGGTATGTGTCATGGCATCTCATGTCTAGTTGTATTTCATCTCTCTCTCTCGCTCCACTTGATCACCGGGATGTGTCATGGCATATTTCATCTCTCTCTCTCTCTCTCTCTCTCTCTCTCTCTCCAACGACTTGATCACTGGTATGTATCATGGCATCTCAGATTTACTTGTTTACCATGGGTCTCTCTCTCTCTCTCTCTCTCTCTCTCTCCACCCTTCCACCTGAGCTTTCATTGAAAATGAATTGTTCACCTTCAATCTACGATTCCTTTCAGGCGTTATATTGACAAGGTGCTTTGAAACTTAGCCCTTATCATTTGATTTCTTTAATACTTTTAGCAGGATGAGCTCAAGATTTCACACTCATTAATGCTCTTGTTTAGGTCATCCCCATCCCATTGCAACCCAAGCTTCATTTTTGTTTGAAACCAAGCTGCACAGCTTCCTTGAGGCAATAGTTTTTACCCATCTTAAAACTAAGAGCCTGTTCGGCTCCGTAGAGAAAAATTCCTTGAAAATTCAGAGGATAGAGTGAAATGAACGAGATTCATGGGGGTAGGGGCGTACCTTGAAAATTCAAAGGACAGAAAAATGATTGAGATTCCTGGGGGTAAGGGCGTACCTTGAAAATTCAGAGGACAGAGAGAAATGATTGAGATGCGCGGGGGTAAGGGCTTGGGTTTCGTAGGAGAAATGATGAAATGTTTTCAAAAAATAAAATTAACTTATTTCTAGATTCTTGAGATGTTTTGGCTAATTTTACCGTGCCTGTCTACCTAATCCAACTTATCCTATTTATTCATGCTTGATAGAGGTTTAGGGAAATTTTAAGGTCCTCTTCTACTAGATAGATTTATTTCTAATAAAGAAGATAGATCAACCTTTATGTAAAGATTGTAAGGTTATCTTATGAGAAAGTTTGACTATTTAAAAACTTGTGATTAGGACATTTGCATAAAGATATAAAAGAGAAGATGTGAAATTAGTAGGTATTCGAGAACTAGGTGGTGAGATTTAAAAAGGGAAATGACCTTGTGAGACCCTCCTATACCCATGTGTGTAGGATTTTAAAGAATCACCATTAAATTTAGTATAGATCTCAAAGAAAAGTC